>NW_008587465.1:322-29403 GCF_000691845.1 Merops nubicus | reverse complement strand
GAAAGAGCTTCCAAATGTTCTACTTTCAGAATAAGATAATATTAATAACAGGATGTCAGAAGGATTTGCCTGGGACTTAACTATTTAGAAAGGATGACTGGAGAGCACAGATGCACCATTTGCAGAACTAATTATTTGTTCCAGTCTAGCTACCAAAGCTAGGTGATTATATAACCTGAAACAGTATAAAATCTACGCAGAAGAAATAGAGTTAGTTCACCTTAAGAAGTAATGAAACATTATTTGACAGAGTTTTCATTTTCCAGTTAACCACAGCTAGTCAGGAAGGAAATGTAGTCTTGCTGTGGCTTGCTCAATGTGCACATCTGGTCAAAAGCATGAAAAATAGAAGCAGGTAGTTCTAGTAGAGGCACGTTGTTTCATGAATTATAGGAATATTTTAATCTGTCATGATTTCTGACATAAAGTGAGCAAAACTGGTATAATAGAAATTCAAAGGGACTAGAAAAGGGTCTAGGAAAGAGCAATAAAAGAGCTGAAATACTTTCATTTGGGAATATATTGACATAGGAGAGCTCCTTTTAACATACAGAGGGGGATGTGAAATAAAGAACAGCATATAAGAAAGCTTTAGTTTCTCTGTTTTAATCTTGTAGTATACCTTGGTGCAGAGACACAGAAGCTAGGAGAGTTGAAACTAATAAATAGATGCAGTTGCCCACAAATAAGAGAACTGGGCTACAACACCCATTATTTAAAAGGAAATTAAAAAATTAGGCATTTCTGGGGCTAATAACAGCTTTCACACTTCTGTATCTAAAACTATATTTGGGTTATCAATTTTCATGCCTCAAAACATCAGCAACCCCTGATCTTGCTGGACCCAGAGGAAGAATCTTCCATCAGCATCATGAATATTAGTGTCCACTATTGGAAGCAATATCAGCCACTGACTGTGTAGCAGGAAGCCTCAAAATTCTAGGTACCTTCAGCCAAGGGAGTAGTAAATGCAAGAAATGTTCTTTGTTTTCAACATAGATCAAGGGAAGAAAAACATTTTAAACATTTTGTCTCCAGTGATGTCTCCAGAGAAGCTTTGTTTCCTCGCACCTCTCTGATAAGCTCTCGTAGCTACACATTGAGAATATATGTTAATTTATTCTTTTCTCTAAATGATTTCGGGGGGTGGATGACATAGAGCCATACATTGTATTTCACTTGGAAAAATGGCTAATTAAGATATGGGTATGCCTGCATTTGGTGCACATGGGCAATTAGCTGAATGACATTTTTAAAGATGTTTTTGCAATCAGAAAGTGGTTTTCATCAGTCCACCCAAGTTAGAAGAACTTCAGCATACCATATTGCTTAGCATTATATCTTGCCAACCATGAAGAGATTTCAAAAAGTTTTGGAAAAGCAAAAGACAGTAAGCCTTCAGAACCTCAACACATAATGCCATCTCCCTAAAGCCACTGTAACCTCTTCTACCTATGTGTGCCTACACCAGTGCAGCTCCCAGTCTCCTTCACCTGATGGTGGTACAGTGCTTCTCTGAGGCGAGGTGCTCACCGAAACCTGTTTGCAGATTGGCCATCTCCATGTATGAGGGTGCTTCCTAAATATAGCTTGTATTTGTCCTGGCCAAAGTTTATTTATAAGTTAAAAAACATTAGTAAAATGCATTTTGCTGACAGAAGTTTCACTGATAGCGTGCAGAGTGAAAATGCTTTTTGTCCCATCCGTGGGTTCCATGGGTTGAAGTGTGGGTGTCCATTATGGAGGCCTTAGAGCTACTGTGAAAAGTTTGTTTGTTGATCCCTCAGATCCGTATTCCTCTGCACAAATTAATTCCTGCTACTAGAACAATAATGGAGATAGAACAGACTAGTGAATGAAGAACATGGACACTGTCCTGATCAGAAAAGCATCTAGGGCTTGAACACAGCGTTCTGAAAGAGCTGTGCCTGTGAAGAGAGGTACAGGCTACCTGTATGTGCTTGCAGAAAGCAAACAGTAAGATAGGCTGCAAATACCAAGTAAGATATTTTCATTTGGTGTAGAGACATACGGTATCATAGTTGATCAATAGCGAAAAAATAATCTGTAAATCAGTGAAAAAAAAAATTGAATGTAATCCTCATTCACAAGGTCATCCTGGAAGTAACACACCCCCAGCAGACACCTTGAACACCGAAATTCTTATTGCCTCCTTGCAGGTGAAAGCGAGTGGGTGCCTTGTTGAAGAAAGGCAAGATGAATGCACGTTGTGTGCCATTCTTAAACTTGGTTTTCACACTCAGCCTGTGTAAGGCTCTATAGATGTTTGAAGTGTGACCATGTCTCTTCTTTGATCTCAGTCTTTTCAGCAGCTGTGATCTGTTACTTATCAAGGCCACAGAGAAACTCAGAGGTAAACTGGAGTAGAAAACAGCACAGTCACAGAATTTGTCATTTTGAAAATTAGAAGATAAGCTAGCCATTCCTGTTATTGTTGTGCCTACTCAAAACTCTATAAAGATGTTCCTGTTTTCACTGGGGACTTGCATGATTCTGAAAGAAGGTCAAGGTTAGGACGTGCACTAGCTATCCTGCTGCCTCTTCCCAGTCTTTACAGAATCAGGGGTGTGACCATCCCACTCTACCTTTCTCTGGGACATTCACCCATTTCTGGAAAATGAACATTGTCCTGTTGCCTTATATTCTTGGTCTTTTTGTCTCCTTTCTTTTATGTGTCTGTCTCTCTTACAGCACTTCTTGAGACTCAGTCGGCTGTAAGAGACATAATGTGAACTAGTTCTGTGTAAGCAGTATTTTTCACCTTGGGTTCTATATGAAATTCTATGTGAAATTGTGTTGAGCTTAGGTTAGCCCTGAGGCTCCTATTCTGCAGAAATTATGCCTGTGCACAAGAAGAAAAGAAAGAACTCAGGTTCTTTCCTGAAGTGATTGTCTTCAGAGTTTGATTAAAATAACCCAGGCAGCTCCAGCTGTGCTGGGCACACAAGGGCTCCGTTGTTCATCTTGGAATTAGTCACTGTCATGTGGTTCACGTTCCTAAGCTCATTGTACAAATACACATGGCTGATATGAAGGCACCAATATTTAGTACTCTTACGCAGCAATTTTACAAGAGCGCTAATAGGCAGAAATACATATTTTCTTTATGATTTTAGCAAAAGTATACAATTGTGATCAATCCTGAAAAACTCAGCTAACATACTGCAATATATTAGCTATTGCACTTTATTTTGTTAATTCATTGACAATCTAATTTATCCACAAGCTAGACATCAGTATTCTTCATACCATCACTGGATCACAGAACTAGTCTTTTAAAAAATATTATTTTTGTTTTATGTTTCTAATGTCAAAGTGACAGAGCTACTGGTCATCCCAAAGTCTGAGAATTGCACTAATAAATATAGTAATGTGTTTCTGCTATTAAAGTCAGAAGATTATGAGTAAGCAAAGAGATAAATACGTGTGAGAATATTTTTCCAGCTCTTATAAAATACAATTAAAATTCTGGTAGACAGTTTATGTTGTGGAACTGTAAAATGACCTTGACATAGTCTTTAAATATATTAAGCAGATAATATAAGGATTTATCACTTGGTAATAATTTTCTATTTGCTGGCATGTTGCTCCTGTCAATCAAAACTTGTAATTTAATTTAAAATCACAAGAGATAGGAAGGAATATGTCAATTCCTTGTAGTAAGCATGTTTAATGTGAATGAGGAAAAATTCTTTTCAATTTAAAACACAAAGATCTGAAAAGTTACTTACCTGAACTATAATGTCTGTGAGCTTAATGCAGACCCTGTAACCTTTGTTAGCGTTTCCATTTACTTTGCCTTTGAATCAAACTCTGCGTTACTGAGGGAACGAGGTGATACTCCTATAGTAACCTATTAATACTTCACATCTCTGCTAAGACTTCAAAGACTTAGCTATTTAACAAATCCTGACAATGCTTATGGAGTTACTTTGTAAAATTTTCCAAAGTGATGGTGTATACTTCATATGGTCTGCAAATTTTAGTCGCACAAGGATAATTGTAACTGAGTTTGAGCAAGGCGTCTACCTGATCTTCCCAGAAGCTAGGTGTCTAGTGTCTAGGTGTAGAGTCTCTTTGGAAAGGTAGTTTTAAAAGCAGAGTATTTTATGGATACTGCCATTACAATCAAAATAAAGGTACATGTAAATCAGTAGTTTCTGTTACTTATTGTCTGTGTTCCTCAGTTCCAGGCATAAGTCAGGAAACTGTTGTGCTCTGGGCTGTAGAAATTACGAAAAAAATATCACAGACAAGAGACAAATGATGCCTATGTGTGAGTAGATCAGGAGTCTTTTCATGTAGTGTCAGCATTCCAGCACAGTCTGCTGCCAAGGTGCCTACAGTAATAGTGGTGTAGCCGTGATAATCTAAGGACTTATGCAAAGCAAGGTTGGTAGAGAGTAGTTTTCTTTATAGGACTGTGATAGGGAGGAAGAATGGATGAGCCATCGGCGTCCTCTTCAGGTCTAAAACATAAGTAGCAAACACCAAGAAGCTGAAACAGTTGCTGTGAATTTATATAAATTGTATTGCTTAGTTAAAGCATCTGAGTCTTTGGCAGAGAGGGTTTAAGGAAAGTTTGAAGAGAGCTAATGTATTTATATGTGACTGGCATAATCAGGAAGGGTAAGGATTCTGTCCTCGTCTGGAACTTAACTAGGAAAGAGTCACTGAAGAACAGTCTTAGTGGACTAGATGGAGTAGGAGCCCAATTTGAAGATGAGAAAGGGTTGATCATACTTGAATGTAACTGTGGTGTAGATCTTTGGAATAGCTGTGTGATAAATTACAGAACTGCAGGTAGCATTTGAGTATTGTGATTATAAATGATAGCTTTTCCTTGTGGACATCACTGATTGTATAAATCTGTTACCTAACAGACTGCCAGGAGAACTCAGCAAACAAACTTCTGTTGTTTGCTCTCATATAACAGCAGGAAAGTGCTCTTGAAGTCCAAGTGGGTTTTTATCATTCTTTGTTGAACATTGTATTTACTGTGTCCCAGATACGACAACTTGAAATGGTATCTTGCAGTTGCCACACATTCTAACTACTTAAATCGTCCCTTATCTTCTTGGCCAGTGATATTTAATTATACTTTAATGGTTAGCATTTGGAAGCAACACAGGAATCATCAGAAGTGTAAGGAAGTGCTTGATTTCATGCCTGAGGTGCAGGGAAGCATGTGCAAACAGCACAAGACCTCAGACACAAACACTTAGGCAGCTTTAAACAAGGTCCTAGTACTTACTAACTGAAATGAGGTTGTGTATAAAAATGAAGTAAGCCGTTCACAAAAAAAAAAAAAAAAAAACCACCTAAGCTTTTCAATTGTGTAGCTGGCTGAAAGCTAAATGCATCGATGTCCTCATGTGTCAATAGAGCTGGTAAATCTACTGCAATATTTGTCCAAAAAATCTTTATATTTTTGTTGAGTTGAATATCCTGGCTGTTTTTCTTGTTTGGATTCATCAGTTGCCTGTGTCCCTTAGTGAGCCCTGTTGGGTAGGCACTCTCTGACCAGTGATGCTCAGCTATCAAAGCTGTTTTCTTTCAGCTGAGGCTGGAGGAAAAGGCATTCTCTGGTTCTAGGTAGGAAGATACAAGCACAGAAGCAAGGAAAGCTTGATTCCAGTCTTATGGTTTGCTATAAGGAGCTGGAAAGCAACTACACCACCTGCTGAAAGAGGCAGAGGATTGTGTGCATAACTAATCTTCAGAGCAAACCTGAGGGCATACCAGCTAGGATGAAAGATCCACCTAGCCCAGGTCTCCAGTATGGCAAACAGCAAGCTGGAAAGAGTAGAAAGCGGCACAATCAAAGTGACATTCCCTTGCAGCCTGCAGTGATTTGCAGCTTATGTTCTCTTTGGGTGGTATGTGCTAATCCTCAGTAGATATTGCAAGACCCTCCTGTCCCTGCATTGAGCTTTTCCTCCCTGAGATGTTTTTTATTGTTCTTACTGTTCTGTGAGGAAAACCTTGTTCAGCAGTATAAGCACAAGCATCATGCAGAGCTGGAGCAGTGGGTTCAACAAGCTCACAACGGTGGAGTTTATTCTGTGTAGAAAACAGGGCATAAGCAAAATGTCTTGCATGTTACAAGTGTATCAGGTTTTCATGTATAGCTACTTCTTCACATACAGGGGCTAATTCTGCAGCATGTGCTCAGTGAGACTGATGAATCCAAAAGAAGCAGAAACAGTCCATCCCCCAGAAACGTCCCTGTTTGTGGACATTTTGTTACTTTGGAAGGGTGTTTATGCTATCCATGTAGTAGAATATTATTAAATCAGACGTTGCATTCTGGAAAAGAACTGTCATGAAGCTCAGTTTGGATTTCTGTAACTGGATGGCAGGAACATAATAATATAGTTTTATAATTGGGTATATAAAGAGGATATGGAAGGCAGAGTTGAAATTTCCTTAAAATGTGGCAAAAGTGAAAATTATTAAATGTTTTGAAATTAACAATTCAGAAATTGAGGCTCAGCTTGAAAAAGACAAACTAATCTGACAAAAAGATAAATGGCACTTGCAGGGCAAGGTCACTGGGCAAAGGTCTTATACTGCTAAATAACTCAACGAAAAGCAGCAAGGTACAATTTGCAGCTCAAATGAAGAGACTCCTGAGAATTGTGAGAAAGTCAATTACTTACAAGGTCATTTTATACATGACAAACCAAATGTATATATGGAGTATTTGAAGCAGTGGGGAAAATCAAGAGAAACAGCAATTCTGAACATTTCCTTAGCATCTGGAGGGTCACTTTAGCAGGTCAGAGAATTTATTCAGTCTTTTTAGAGACTGTACTAGAGGCTAGTAAACAACTCTGTTAGGAAGAAAGAAAACAGTAATTTTGGGATCAAGAAAAATGTGCACAGATAGCCAGTTAATAATTTATCTATGTACTTCAAGTTCTTGGTGAAAGAGGAATGCATTTGTCATCTTTGAGATCAATCTGTGTAACATCAAGAACAGTTCACTGGGCAGGCTGCTCCAGAGAAAAGCATCCTGAAAGATGGTGGTGCTCAGCCTGGCAAGAAATTGCTAGCAAAGGACCTTGAAGTTAGGCTTTCTAGATATCAGATATTACATTTGGTCAGGTGAAGAAGACATAAGAGCGTGGAAGTCTTGACTGTGTTGTCAGAATTGGAGTGGGGAATTACAAGCTGGGGGATATCTAATCTCCAAATTTTCCATCAGCTTGTTAGTAAACATGCTCTGACAGTGGAGTAGGAACCCTGAAATGCCATTCCATATCAATTCCCGACAAATGGAGTGGCCAGGCTACTGAGCCTTCTGTTCTGTAGTCTTCATGCTACCGAGCTGCAAAGAAGGTGGGCATCTTTGGGCTTCTGGAGCCTCACATTCCTGGTGGTGGTTATTTTGTGATGTAGGCTGCAGCGTCTGAAGTCTAGATGCTTGCCTTCTTGCTGGGTTGACTGGCTAAAAAACTTTCTCCTGTTATGCTGCCTGGTTTCATGAAAATCAAATCATCTCTCTCAGGTATTTCAATCTTGAAGAGTTTTCAGTCTGATTGAGAACCATCCTGCCTGGGAGTTTTCAACTGGCTCTTCAAGGAAGAGCCTGTTTCCAAGACACTAGCTCATAACCTTAGCACAGATAGAAGTATTTCATGATAAATTACAGGAAACATTTCCCATTTATAATTGGACACAAATTTCCTTTCCTACATAGATAATCTGGAATGTTCTGGTAGAGAGCTTTCAAGGTCATACCTGATCTGTGGTGTAGATCTGATGAATTATCAATATTTTTATAGATCTGTACTCTGACGTATATTTTGCTATATCTGGGTAGGGCTGATAAGGTGCATTTGAGGACAGGAAGGAGATCTCAAGTAGATTGTTAGATGTCAATAAGTACTGTGTATTTATTCTCATGCTATATTGTGTGTCCTAATTTATTTACATCATTATGAGCTTGTATGTAAGAGTATGTGCTCAATTTCAAATTGTTTAAATGTTTTTGTTTGGCAAATAGTAATGGGGCTAGAGTGAAGAGCATAAACCTCAAACTACTACATATTTTATTTCCATTTTTTGAGAGAGAAATTTAGAGTGAACAGTGTCAGCACAATTTTTTTAATTGTTTTTAAACTGCTTAAAAAAAAAAAATCTTCTTTTCTTATTTCTTGCTGCATCTTTAGTGATCATTAGTCTTTATTTTCTTTAACTGTGTTATGAAAAAGTTGTAATGTGGATATGTTGGAATCTTGAAGGAAAAATACATCAATCTTGATCTTGGAAAAAGCGATTACTATCTACCTCATCAAAGTTGACATAAAAATTTTATAGTGGTGATATAATGGGGCACAGAAGAATGGTAGATGGTCTGAACAGCAGCTGCCTACCCTAAGTGTGCTGGGAGTTGAATTTGAAAGGGCTTTAAATCTTGTATATTGAATTTCTGTGTTTCCTCTGACATAATTGGTCTTGTCTGTAAAACCTGAAGTCAAAGCCTGATTGTACGAACTCACTGTATAGCTAATGGCAGGAAATCCTAACCCAAAGGTAAAGGATTTTAAAATATTTATTGTTTAACTTTTTAGCCTGAAAGAAAAGCTTCAGAAAAGCTGTGGAAAATAACCAAGCTGTGGAAAATAATAATTTTAAATTATTTAAACTGTTATGAGTAACTATAACCTCTGACATTTGGCATGACATGAAATCCAGCAGCCTTTATTATCTTGAATGCCAGCTGGAAGACAAGTTGTGCATACCCAATAAAGCCTGAGGAACAGCTGAATTAACAGCCTTGTAGGCAGACACAAGAAGCAATCCAATTTCTCAAGTTCTTTTTCTGCACTGTTGGATGGGGAGGAAGGAGTAAATGAGATATCTTCTGCTTCCCAACTGACTGGTTGCTGACACCCGGCGCCATGTGGCGTTATGTGGAGTTATCCATAGGGTGAGCCCCATAGGGTGGAGCAGACAATGCACCATTCAGTTCTGTCTTTCGTCTCATGCATCGATTTTTGTGAGGACATTGAGGGAAATGATGAGGTGTCCAGTCCCCAGCCTGTCCTCCGCTGGCAACACTACGAAGATGACACTCATTGCTCTGTCTAATTGTCATTCTTCTGCATTCCTGTGTCTTGCTGATGTTATGGCTGGTGTTGAGTATTAACTGTAATTTTGCTTTTCCAAATTCTGAAATTTTCCAAAGAGAATTGTTGCCTAAAGACTACTTTAATGTGTTAAATTTTGCACATGGTGTTCACATTGGATGTAATGTACACATAGTGACTTTAAAATCCACTGCTGTACTTGATAACATGTAGTACTTAGAAATGGCTCTTTGTATGCCAGGTTGCCATGCTGGATGTGCTAGAACCCTGGATCTTTTTAGAAATTCATATTGTTAACAGGTACTTTGATATGCAACATAATTTGAGTGGGAGATGGTCTACAATTTGCAAAGCATATATTAGCATCCTGTTTGATGTCATAGGATTCTTTTCACTAGAACATGCTGTAAATTTTTAGTTATTTTTAATACTATCATTAAATACTTAAACACACTTGTGATTTATAAAAATGTGTTTATTCATCTGCAGTCTTCCTTTCTTACCAGCTGTTTTGGTTGCTGCCCTTTGCTGTCCTAATACTGACCAGCAAGATGTAGCTGTCTCGCTAATATAGTACTGGGATTGTTCTTTCCTTTCATAATTGATAACTGCAGAGTTATGTTTTTCTCATTTATCTTTGCAAGAGAAGAAATGCTTACTACAGTTAGGTGTAAAAATATTTTCTGCAGTTTATCTCTGTATTAAGAGCTGATTTAATGCAACTTCCCTAATATTAAAAAAAAAACAACCAAACCTCTTCAATCCTGAATTTGACCTATCAGTTAAGTAGGAGAATGATGTACTTAAAGTAGACATATTTTCTGGAAGGTAGACAATGTAAAAATTCTGCAATAATTTGATAATTCAGAAAGAACACAATAACAAAGAACACAAATTTCTGAAATGGAGGAAGTAGGAATATGTGAATGAGTCCATTGGTTTTAACACTTTCCCAGCCCTCTTTTTTTGCCAAATACCATATAAGTTGACCTTATTATAACTCTTTTAGAAACGTCATGATAAGAAAAGTTTGAATGACTAGATTTTATATGTGTACTTTCAGACTTTTTAAATTCATATAATCTGCTTTATGGAGTTCTTGCAGCTTTATTATACAGTTACTTTTACTTTTTTTCATGATGATATGGTAGTTTAAGCAAATTATTTCTTAATTCATTAAGTCATTGTTGTGATAAAGATACATACTCAGAAAGGATTAATTTCTTGATTTTGTTGTTATGGGGATATATGTTGAAGTTATTTTAGTGACCTTAATTACACCTTTCCAGATGTTACATTTCACAGTTTAATTTCTAATTTCCAGATTACTCCATGTTTCACAGTTTCTCATTCTTCTATTTTTAACTTCAAAAGTTATCTGTTAGAATATATCAGGGACTTTATTGATGAGAATGTTTCTCTGAATCTGAGATGGCTTCCAGGGAGGATAAACACAGTAGCAATGGTCTTGAGCATTTTCGGTATCTGAGGAAGCTTGTGCCAGAAGCTTTCAAATAACTTGCGCTGCATGGAGGCTTTTGGAATGCCTTCATAGCTCACATGCCCAAATCCAACTCAATGTATTCTCAGGGACACGTTTTAGACTGACATCTAAGTGAAGCATCTGTGGGGGACTTGGCATCTAGGCTCCCAGTAACAAGTGGGGATGTGGTCTGTGAAACCAGTGGAATGTGGAGAACAGTGTTACTGTCTTGTCACTTGAATAGCTTGTAGGATTGCACTGAGGAAGGTTTGCCTAAATGTAAGCAAAGTGCTCTTTGAGACTCCCAGGGAAATCAGAGGTACCTGTATGGAGCTGTCAATTGTGATGCCCAGGAGCGTTCTGCAAGAGCACTGCACACTCTGCAGTGACAGGTGAAGGGTGGGCGGATATTTTTGGGCACTAGATGCCTGTATGTGAATTGGCTCCACTGACTTGCTGACTCTATCCATCAACTGTAGTGGGAACTCAGGCACTGAGTTTGTGCATAAAGACACGTGGTATCATGATCTCAGACTGACTCCCACATTTGTATGTGCCCACATCCTAGTTTGGTTATTAGGTACATTGTATGATTCTTTCTCTTCAACCCCAGTCTTGTCTCCAACACTGACCTTTTGTCTGTGTGCATCACAAGATTGATTAGGAGATGCTGTTGGTTTTGACACTTACAAATGAATAGTGGTGCCTAAGTATGTGTTTATTTCTTTATTTCTCTTCCAGTTATTGTAATGGATGTATGTTAGATCCAGACTGTGGCCTCTGCTACAAATTGAACAAATCAAGTGTTATTGAGTCCTCCTGCATTCCTGTTGATAAAGATTCTACAGTGAAAGCAGCTTGGGGCAGGTATGTCACTTTTCAGGATTTTCCAGTCTTGTGCTCTACTGGTGGTGTATTTAATGCTATTGAGAACACTTCTGCTTTTACATAAAATGTTACTCTTAGGATATTCTGGAATCAAATAATAACTTTACATTGTCAAAAATAGGCAATTACATTCTAATGACTGTTCTAAAGGCCTTGACCCTGATGTATGCAGCCAGTTTGGTGTAGTCTGCCACTTTGAATGTATGCCAAAAGCACAGTAGCAACACTAGGAAAGGGTTTTTTTTTTTCCACTGATGCCTTCATTCATTTGAGGTGGCATATTTCCTAGGAATACACTTAAATCCCTCTGACTTAATTTTCTTTTAAAATGCTTTAATTAAACCACACTTTTAATATTAGCCTACTAAAGAAATCGTTTTACTCAGCTGAATAATCTAAAATTATAAAAAACCGAAAAGTTCAAATTGTGGAAAGAGTTGGTGGCTATAGTTTTCCACGTTCCTGTGCTTAAAAGCAGCATCATACCATACATTGCACTTGGGGTGTAAATTGTGAGCCTTCATGGAAAAGTCCCAGTGCAACTGCAGAATACATCCTACCTCTTCTTAAGCAGCACAAAGATTCCCTGTGAAGTCACAGCAATATTCAAGTTTTCTGAAGTATTGACTGTTCTTAAGGAGTGGCTTTATGAGTTGGAACAACATGCTGTAAAGGCTTTATTGATATTTCAATAATGACTAGGGCTTGGATTAGTGTTTAGAATGGTTCAGTGCCACAAAGGAATTATATAATTACTGCTGTTAAGATGGGTAATTACTGCTGATAAAACCTGCTTGCCATAATTCATCTATGACATAAACACATATGGCATATAGGCAGAGGTTTGTGTGGCTGTTTGGGATTTTTATTTTTTTTTTTAAACTTTCATGGGTCTTCCTCAGAATTGAAGTGCCGTAAACCCAAGTGGCAGTGAGTCATATTGGACAGCGACTGGAAGATACAAAAATATCTACTAATTGTGGGATCATTACATTAAAATTACTCTAAAATTGCCCTCCTTTTGATTTCACTACAATTACAACGTTCTGTCTAATAGTTCATGCCAAATGCAGAAGAGGGTAGTTTATATTCTTCGTAATTCTAGTTTAAAAGCACTGACATCATTTTGGGGCTATTACTGTTTATTAACAAATAACTGTGAAAGCTACAAAATCTCATCCTCTTGCTTGTTCTGTGACTGTCTTCAATGGTGCATTGTTCAACATACCTTGAATATTACCTAATACCCTGATGTGCTCCGCGGCACTTGAACTCCCATACTCATATTTATAAGGTAACAGGTCTCTCTTCATGGCCCAAGTCAACATTCATTGCATACATGCTGTAGCTTCAAGTAGCATGTCTGTAGTTAGCAAAATTGCCCTAGCATTCAGGAAGACCTAAATGGAAACAAACTTTTTATGAGTAGTTGATAGATAAAACCAAACTTTATTAGGCAGCGTTAGTGTATAATAACATGTAGGAAGTGCGGTCATCAGTAGTCCTTTGATATTCAGAATTCACTGTGACATCGCACTCCTTTCTGTACAGCCTACTGGAGCAAATTAGGTAGGAAAGAAGAAATATTTCCTTTCCATATTGTAAAATACCATATTTCCATATTGTACAATAATTCCATAGCATAAGGTTCTTGTTAAAAATCAGGAGAAAATGAAACTATTTTAAATTTGCTATACTGGTTGTCACTACAGTAAAAGTCCTGCCTTAAGATGGAATACCCGTAAGGTATGCACATTTCCAAAGATTGTATGTTCAGCCCCATGCCTAGTGTTTATTTCATTCATTTATAACTTCACCTCCACTTGGTCTGTGTTCAGGGAGTTTTCTAAAAGCTGGTCCTCCAAGCTGTGAAATGTTAGGTGGCACCGTCTGTGCCTTCAAGCCCTGTGGAACAGACAAGCATTTCACCACCTTCTCAGGTATTTTCTGTGTATTTCTGCAGGGTGGTCCACAAGGAATTCCAGAGATTTTTGTTTCTAAGGGTTCACATTCACATACCCCATCCCACCCCACCTCTGCTCCCTCAAATCCTGAGTCTGCTTTACAGCAAAATCAGTCCCACAAAGCTGTAGGATTTCCTCACCAAGCAAAAAGATTGCTGCAGTGAGGACAGGGTGTTTACATCCCCAGTTGTGTCTCAGAGCAGCAGGAGTTGTCTGTGTCTTTCTGGCAGCACAGGGAGAACAAGAGCCTAAGGTAAATTAACAGCACTAATGAAGTGCTGGGGTTTAAACCCCAGCCCTGAATGAGGGTTGGCATATGGATGTTGTCCACAACCAGGCAAAAAAGGCCCTCCTGATTGGTTTTCACCCATGGTCTGCCTAGCCTTGGATGGACACTGATGAGGAGATCACCACCAGGTGCCCCTGCCTTGCACATTAACTTGGAGGTGGGGCAAGAAGCCAACTCTATAAGAGCTGACTGCTGGTGGTGGGGTAGGTAGGTTTGTCTATGTGGTTAATGTGCTGTGTGGGGGTTCTGGTTATTGAAGGTGTCCCCAACTTCACAGCAAGTAGAGTTCCCAATCATGATGGAACAAGATCAAGACAGGAGTGGATTTACGGGGAGTTCTTGTGGCAATTACTATATGATTGGGATTGGACTGAATGCCTGGGTCCTTCCTCCTTCTATGGTCTGGTTTTGGAGTTGGCTCGCTTCCTTCTTTGCTGTGTTATGTGTTGTGAGTGGATACATTGCTCTAATTATTCTTCCAGTGGTGGACCACCTTGGGTCTTTGGTGTATGATTTCAGGGTGGAGGGAGGACTTTGGTTGCTGGTTTGCCCATTAATGATGATATCCTTCCTAGTTGGGCAAGTGGTCAGCAGAAAAACTAGTAAAATATTGACATCCAAACTGGTGCTTGAAGTTGCAGCCTTTCACTTCACAGAGTTACTTTGTCAAAAGCTAGATGTACAGTGGCAGTTATTTTTAAAATAGATGGCATTTTTATTATCAGAAACTTGTTTAATGGTTTGAAGGATTTTGTGATCTCTGGACAGCTGATAGCCATAATTAATCATGTGGCTTCTTTGTAACTCCTGTGTATTCTGATGGCTTCATGCCATTCAGTATTGGCTGAATGAGTTTAATTGGCTTAAAACCTGCAGTTACACTGGCCTCACATGGCTAATTTATTTTGCCATTAATTTTGCTCATGATAGGAAGAAGACTTGAGCTATTTGTTTGGGATTTGTTGGACATCAGATTGCCTGTGGTTTAGCAAAAGCAACAGCTCTGACTATCCTGCCTGATGTGGCAGGTTCAGAGGAACAGCTCCTGCAGGGCTTAGATTGAGGGTGTCATGCAGAGCTGCTGTGATTACATTTTGTTTGTGATTTTCCTGCTGCAAAGCTGGGAGCTGCAGCCGTGGAGAGGTACCTACGGCCACATCATCCGGTGCAGCCATCGTAAGCCAGCCGTCCTGACATCCGCGCAGGGGCTTATCTGTTCCTGACGTGTAGCCTACCACCAAGGTGAGAGGTGCTTGGAGGCACTGACAGAGAAGGCCTTTCAGATTTTTTTAAAGGTCTCTTCAGCCGTGCAAGCTGACATAGAAAACCCATCTGTTTATATATTTATTGCTTTGGACTGTTCTTCACAGTCGGTCCCAAGGTACTTCGGTAGCACTAACATAACAGGCAATGTTTTGACTTATCATGAAATACTCTAATGTGTTTTTATTTGCAAGGAGTTCGCCCAGTGTAAGCTTGGTGTACGAGACTCTGTTTATTGTTAATCGTATTTATTCAGTTACGACATATTCTACTTTGAGAAGTTCTGGTTAGGGAGGAAAGAGAGCAGAGATTTCAGTCTCCTGGGGCTGCCAGCAAGGCTGTTTATGTTGCTGTGGTTGTCATAGAAACCTAGGGAAGACAATTAGAGCATCCGAATGTTCTTCAAGAAGAGTACAGCATTTTGCGTATAGGAAACTCGGTGGCTAGCAGTGGCCCTGGGAGAGGGAGACCATGGTAAGAGTAAATCTGACCAAGCCCAATTCAGGCCTTGAAGCAGCATGGGTAATGCACAACAGGTACGCTTGTGAGATCATACCTGCAAGACAAAGAATAGAAGATTTATTTTTTATTATTTAATCAGTTACATAAGCCTGGCTGGTATTGGTATAACACAGAAAAGAGTGTCTTGCCCAAGGCACAAGCACAGTCAAGTGCTTTGCTGCCTTTGGTGTTAGTGAACTAGTTAACAAAACAACTGTTGACACACAAACTTTGCTGCCTCCACCTCTTCCCAGGGACATTTAAAGGATGGTTTCAAGATACAGAATAAGAACACTCTTAAATTATTCACTTCATAATAAAAGAAGAAAAGCTGTGTCTTCTCTTTCAATGTGGCCTGAGGGTTCTGTGTTGGGACTCTGTTCTCCAAGATTTAGGGAAGTTTTGCATTTAGCAGTAGCACAGAAAAGCTTGCAGTTCTGTTCCTTTCATGAACATCAAATTATAAGATCCCCACAAAGCTGATAAATATCAAGCATTATCTCGCTTTTACAGCTGGGCATGTGTCCTGGTTCCGTGTAAAAAGGGGTTCAGGACAGGACCCACACGGAACAGAACTATGTACTCACCTCTTCCCCCCCCCAGAGACAGAGAGAGACACTTTGGAAAAAAAAAATGAAGTATATTGTTTAACAAGGAACAGAAAACGAAAAAGGGAGGTAAGGAAAATAATATATACAAAGATTTGGGGAAAGTACAAAAAATAAAATACACAAAACCCTCAGAAATGGTTGCAGGGTCCCACGGAGTGAAAGGACAACCTCCGTCTCTGAGCTCCAAGGCAGGAGTGAAATTAGAAACCACTCCCTGCCTCTTATCAGAGTGTGTGTGGGAAGGGGAGGGAACACAATGGTTCACCCCCACCCGGGGTCCTCCCAGTTGCTGGAAGGTCACGCCCCCATTCCAAGCCTCAAACCACAACAGCGTGCAATGGGAAGGTTCCAATAGGAAGCTCAGGTGTCACGACAGAGGTCATGGGAGGTGATTGCTTTCTGTTCTGTGCTTTCAGAGCACAAACTGAAATCTAGTTTTTCCCCACAATAGGAATTACTCCCACAGTACCCTCAGAAACCTTGAAACTTCTGTCCATGTAATTACAATAACCCTGAAGGCCAGCCAAGAATGCTCTAGAAGTAACTTTAAATTGCATTAATATTCTTACAGTTGAAAGAATAACTGCACAAGAAAAGGAGCTACTAATAATGCCTTGACATGAGTATGTTGTCAAGACCACAGCAGGCCCACAACTGTGAGCTAAAAGGCTCTCATGAGTGACTCTGAGCAATCTCCCTCTGGAGAGAAAGATGTTGACTTTATACAGTAAACAATTATGAAGAAATAATAACATCATCTGCAGATCAGAGACAAGCCTAGAAGCCATCCTGTCCACAAATTAGCTGGCAGGTCTCCATAATCCCTAAAGGAGGATGGTTTGGAACAAAAATCTATAAAGGGAGAGGAGCTAAATGATTTGCTTTCTTCAGCCATTTTTATTAACTTCACTAGAGGAACATGCCCCTGCCGTGGGAGTTTAATGCTTCGTGGAGAATCCTGCTTTTGACAATTTAAAGCAGCATTTCCTTCTCTAAGGGCATTCATTCAGTGCAAAGGTGAGCACAAGAAGAGCTCTGCGTTTGGGGAGCTCTTCATTTTCAGTGCTCTCCTGAGCTCCTTCCTTCCATGTAAAATTAACAGCATGTTTACAGTTGCTCAGTAATGCTGTTTCGTGTCACTGGGTGCCCATTGCTCGTATGCATCAGTTTGCTAAGGGCTTTAACTGCGTCTTGGAAACCTGTCGTGGGGAAAAGTGGGTTTAACTTACCTGGCAATGCAAGGAAGCAGTCAGGCAGTCAAACCCTGGTTCCCAGCTTCAGGAGAGTTTCCACCACAGGAATGCGTCTAACAACCTTGGCATTCAAGCCTGGATTCTAACTAGATTCCAGTGGTTAAAAAAACACCCATGGGAGTTCATTAGCTAGATTCTCAGACAACAGCCTGGTTTATGTCCAGTGGGGGATATGCCAGTGTCTGTCACAGCCTTGGGAGTATTTTGGGGAGCTTTACTTTCACACAGTGCTGCTTGCTGTCTAATGCATAGAAGAGGAGACTGTTAAAATTATGAGAATACTTTCTCTTTGTAGCAACATTAGATTATTCTAGAAATATCCATTTCCTTTTGCTACTTGTAAATAAAGACAGGCATAAATAAGTTCATCACACTTGTTTTGCTAGTCACTGTCTCATAAAGATGCTTTTGCAATATGACAAGTACATTTGTAAAAGTTGCTGTGACTGTTTCACTGATGCCAAAAAAAATATGTGTGTGGATTCACACATTTAAAGACTGAGAATGGCTTTTCAGTACATCATGAGGAACGGGTATAGAGACCTTTCCTGTTACCACAGAAAGCCTAGCACTGACACACCCTCTGGGAGTGAAGGACTCCTTTGTCCCTGGGTAGACATTGCTTGGTTTGTCATGCAGGAAGCATTGGTAGAAGGTTTTAATGCTGAAATGATGATTTTCAATCTTTCTACAAAGGTCTGCATTGAAAAGTGCTGCTTAATTCAGCAGCAATTAGAGGAGAAACTAGTATTTCTCGTACTAAGTCTTCAGATCAATAGATGAAGTTTATACATAGGATTATAGTTCCCCCATTTGCAAAACTGAAAAGTAGTAGAGGGAGTAAATGATTCAGGAAAGTAGCAGGATCTACAGAATTTTTACAACTGAACGTTTATCATCAGCTCTCAGAACAGCTGCTGTTGTAACCAGTAGTCTTAGAGAAATCTCTTTCTGGACAATATGCTAAATTTTAACTAAGTTGAAATATTCATCACTTCAGTAGGCACCAGAACATAGATCTGCCTCTCTCAGCCAACCCCTCCCACCCCTCAGTTTACATACTGAGCATGATGTTCTGTGATAAGGAACATCCCTTTGGCTAGTTCTGGTCAGCTGTCCTGGCCATGCTCCCTCCCAGCTTTTTGTGCTTTCTGGCAGAGCATGGGCAACTGAAAAGCCCTTGACGTAGAATAAACACTACTTGGGAACAGCTAACACAGCAGTGTGTTATCAACATTATTCTCACACTAAATCCAAAATACAGTACTATAGCAGGTACTAGGAAGAAAATCAACTGTATCCCAAAGCAGAACATGTACTTCAGTGAGGTGTGCAAAAACAGAAATAGAAAAAAAGATCTGAACCTGATTACAGTCCTTGTCAGCCTGAACTGTGGCACATGATCTGTCCTGGGAGGAGGGTATTAGACAGTGTAGTCACAGACTAATGGTTACTTATACCTGGGTGATTCTGGAGAGCTAGGGAGGTACAAGAGGAACTTGAGAAATCTCATATGCATGTTTTAATGCCAGGTCTGCTAACTGGTAAGAACAAATAGGAAGAATAGCAGGATAAAGTGATACAGAATATTGTGTTCTCAGTCACAGATGAAGCCTGGGCTATTGGTGATGCAGGCACAGGTAGCAAAATAGGTGCAATATTAATGTTCTGATCCTTTCAGCCACTCTTCCTGCTCAAATCCTTGAGACGTCAGGTGAAATTGAAATTATTTCATAGTGGGCCTGATAACCATAAGAAGGTCTCTTTAAGCATTTAAAAATATGTAAAATCTATCTAGGTACTTAAATACTTTAAATTGAGGGTGGAATTTAGTTGTACCTTTAACAGAAGATACAGTCTCTTAATTTTTTTTTTAATATTCAAGGGGGAAAAAGGCATTTTTTTAATATTTTATTTTTGACTAGATATAATTAACCTCAACAATTAAGGTCCTTTGTATATTGTATTTGCATTACAGGTCTAAAATAATGAGCAGAGCAATATGATAATCTAAACAGAAACTGTTCGCATTCATTTAGTGTAATTACTTAGGACTTACTATTAATAGCTCTAACTGATTGTATCTACTCAACCACTGGCAAATTCTGTATGCTTAAATGGAAGGACAAAATACACTCCCAGAAAGTACTGTTACAAAGCGAATTTATTCTGACTCTGGAAATGTTTAGTTTATATGCTAAAGACAAAATTCATTTTTTTGAGACACCCAGCACAAAATAGGATTTTAAAGCAAGGCTGGTTAGTCTGAAACATCTTTTGTACATTTATTCTCTACCTGTTGGTTTGTATTGCCCTTTGCTGCTGAGCACTGCTTCTAGATCTTACTCCGAGTTACTATTTAAAAGGCATTCTGATAGAGAATGTGGAAGAGACAGATGCTGACAGCTGTTGGGGTTGCCTGTCCTAACATCTACTTCAGATGCTATAACATTGAGGTAACTGCAATGGAAAAGCAAAAGTGGCCCTTGAGCTAAAACATTCCTATATTCTAGTTTGTATCAGGAAAAACTGTGCTATTACTTGAGTCAGTGCCCTTCACCACTTAAAAGTGGTCCAAGGAAAAAGATGCTGTGGTATTTAAAATTTTAATTTACATCCTGTTGAAGGAGCAAGCTTTCTGCTCATTTCAGTTATTCTTTGGTCAGCTGAGATGGGACTAGCAGGAAAATACTCATTTCTTATTTAAAAAGCGTATTTGCTTCTCGTTGACAAAGGAGATGGATAGGAAAGCAAGGGGGCAAAATCTCCAATGTGTATGAGAGAATTGGCAGTTGCTTGTCAGTGTGCTTAGAGTATGTGGGTAATTCCTGCAGCTTTTCTCCCTCTCTCTCTCTTATGAAATGTACATTGGAGAAAAGAGTAATTTATTGCCCATAGGAGCCTGCTGCTAATTAGCTTCTTCAGCTGCTCATCTTTTTAGGGACAGATTGAAAGCCATCCATGCCTTCCAGCAGGGTTCTCCTGGGGCAGGGTTGCAGCAGGGGCAGAGCATGGTCCTGGTGCTCTCCTTGGCCAAGGGAATTGGAGCGAGGGGCAGGGGAGGATGTCTTACCAGAGAGCAGGAGCATACAGGGAGAGAGCTGGGGATTTCCCCTTCTGCCTTGGAGCCAAAGCAGAAGGAACTGACTCATGTTTGAGAGCTTGTGTGTGTTTGTTTGTTTGTTTGTTTGTTTTTCCTGAGACTTTATTTCCAATAGTTATTTTTCTCTTCTATTTAGTTACTGACTCTGAAGTTCGGATTTAAATAAAAATCCTCAAGGAAAATTGTCTCAGCAGGTTCTCTTAGGGTTTCAAACTCTGAAATGGATTTACTAAATGGATATTTTCTCTGGCAGAAAATATTTTTGAAAGATGTATGTTTGGAGATTTTTACTGATGCTCATTTTTTTCATATTTTACACTGACATTCAGCAGGGTTGAACCCAGCAGCTTGTACCTTTAACAGCACCTTTAATCCAAATCTTACACAGTGTTATTCTGTAATTAGTAACTCTTCAGTAATCACACCATCTGACAGAGTAAAATTGTGGTATCTTCCCTTCTTAAAAGAATGAAGATTTTAAAGTATTTCTTTATTTTTGAGGAAAAGTAGCACATTTCTGCATTAGGACTGTTGAATAATTCAGTATTTTTGATGAGTTTAATTCATACGAATTATTGTATGTGCTGTCTGCACGTGTGGTTCATTTCCTTGAGAATGGAGGCAGGAACATCAATCCCTCACTGGCACAAGGTGAGCTGGAATTATCGATTAATTTGATTTAAAGTCGTGACCTTATTTTAACTCAGCTCATCAGTTAGTCCAGGCTAGGAAATGGGCAGTCTGTTAGATGACAGGCTGTATACTTCAGAACAGCAGCACTTTGGGCATTTCTTCTTGCTTGTAGGTTGCATAAGCTTTCTTTTTTTCTTCTGTAGCCTTCCACAACTGTCACATTAGCTTTGCATAGATGATAATGAGAGACAAGTTTGAGATTCTGCATGATTATTTTGTTCTTCAGACCTGTGATTCAGATGATGTATGTTCCCATTTAGCATATTTTCTTGGCAAAATAACTATTGTTAAAAAGCACTTATTTATGTAAAGTTCTCTTTAGTTGTCAGAGGCCATGGAGAATAGACAATTACTTTGATTTCTTCTGACTTCTTCTACTGCCAGTTTCCAAACTTCTGAGTTTCATGTAACAATGAAGACCTTGGTACCCAATGTTTATAAATGTCATAAACTAGAGATAGTATAACCACTTATCATTTCTGTATTTTATAAAATTCCTTAGATTTAGCGTGGGTACTGCACCTGCATGCACAAATCAAAGCAGAGTGACACTCTACGTTAAGTGCTCACTCTCACAAATCAGGCATGAAATAATTATCTTGTTATAACTGGTCTCTTAGAGTATTATTTAAGTCTCCTCGGGGCTCCATTTTCCTCTTATGACATTAATGATTTTCAGTGAATTTAGGGCTGACAGTGGAGGAATCATTCTTTGGATAGCTCTGTTGTTTGATTTAATTTAGAGCCTCCCCAGCACAGCCTGTGTGGGCAGGGATGCGATGCTTTATTCCCCTTCTGAAGCACCAGTTTCTCTGGGCTTTTTAGGGCAGAGCTACTGCCACCTACTGGAATCGGGGAAAAGCTCCTTTGTAAAAATACTGTTCCATCATCTATTTAAAACAAGATCTCACATTTTTAGTCTGGATAGATTTCAGTTGTAATGGCAAGACAGCTGCTGGCAGTACTTAAAATGTAATATTTGTGTCTAAACTCCTGTTACAGAAATTGAATGTTCAGTACTTCAGGTGGAAGGTTAAGCTGGCCAAAAGGTTTATTGATAGAAGTATTAAAATATAAACTTTATATTTATGTCAGTAGCTAGAAACTAAATGGAGCAGAGAGTGCTAAGGAATGTGTGTTAATACATGTAATATTGATCTATATTTTAAACTCCCTTGTCCTTACATTTCTTTGTCTCAGTGTTTTGCCAATGATCAGGCCCAACAAAAATGATAGCACTAGTAGGAAGATGAACCAATACACAGACTGTATTGTAGACACGAATGTTATGATATGAATGACCGCCGGGGGTACAAACAGGTCAACAAGCTGGTACATAATCGACGCCACCCCCAACAACCCCACAAAGGACATGACTCAGCCCACAACAGGTGGTACAAACAGTGAACCGAGGTTGCCCATAGTTGGCATGGGAAACAGCCAGACCAGACAGTTAAATACATAAGAGAAAGGTGCCCACATGGCGACTCTCACCCGATCAGCTTGCGTTCGCAAAGGTGTAAACAGACCAGGGCCCAGCTCCAGGAGAGTCAGGAGGTCTGCCCTGAACCAGGAAGCTCTGGGGAGTGCACTCCACAGACAGACACTCCTGACTCCCTGCAAGTGGTCCCAACTTTTATCCCCAAGCAGACACCTGACCTTTGTCAACTCACTGCGGGACCCCTGGGGCTCATTTCCCTTCTGGCTCTCCCTGCAGGGCCGGCCGCACCCTGGGGGGAAGCTATAAGGCAAACTCACCACCTCTGTATGAAGGGCTGTGGGAATCACCCATATGCCAACCTTAAGTCGGGGCTTGGGTTTCAGACCCCAGCATTTCACTCAGGTTCAACAAGAAAAAATAAATGAGGAAAATTATTTTTATCACACACACTCACACTTTGATATCAGTGGAAATTTCGAAAGGATAACTACTTTGTTCTCTCCTCACTTCCTATGGAAGTATGTGATTTTGAGGTTTTAATGGTTTCAGTGGTTGTAAGGAGGATGAGTCCTGCGCGGTGCCAGCTGGGCAGCCCCCGTGAGGCGCAGAGGCTGCTGCCTGGTGTGAGCAGTGCACCAGTGAGCCCCACAGTCCCCGCCGTGCGTCTGCGGCAGCGGAGCCCACGCTCTGGGTGGGGTTTTCTTTGTTTTTCTAAAGTGAACTATAAAATCTCACCATTCTCTACTGACTTCATATACCAGGTTTCAACATGAAAGTATGTATTTTTTCCAATTGTACATCTAAAACTTTGGGGTAATTAAAAGCAAAACATTTTTTTTCCTGTTCCTTTTTTCTGGAGTATTTGGAAGCATTCAGAAAAACAAGATAGTAACACTGAAATAGAACCTATTTCATTTGGCGGTTGAACTTCCAGTGAATATTTCTGCTAAGTTACCTTCACACTGAGTTATAGCAGCAACCTTGCTTTCTTTGCCTTTGGCCTTTTTTGACCATGGGCTTAGAATCACTTTTGGCCAGTGTAACTCAAGTGGTGTTTTTGAGATGCTGATGACATTTCTTTGATAATACTACTGACACACGGTAAACAGCACAAACATCAATAATGGTTACTTGTAAATGCAAATAAGAATAAATAGCCTGGATAGACTTTGTTTTACTCAGTTTCATATGTCTTAAATTTTGACCTTGAGCTGTCTTAGTAGTTCCTTGACTGATGGAATAAAAGATGTGGTTCCTTCTTGTTCTTTATTTGCAGGTGTCCTTTGCCTGTATTTTATAGAATAGACTTTGTTACATCGTGCCAGCAATTCTTGCACTCTGTTCTCTTAATAATATTTTAATTAATATAAAAATGTTGATATTTGTCCTCCTTGAGCCCTATGCTCAGCCATTTTCGTCAGTATTCTTTGAGGTGCTGCATTTGACGTTATAATATTCAGGCCAATTTGTTTCAGTAATTTAATTATTATTCATGCTGCAAGGAGATACAGTCAGAGAGACTAAGTGCTTTTAGATCTGGAAACAGAAGCTAGAAATTCTCCAGTTCGATTTCCCAGTTCTGTCAGTAATTTGATTGGAGTCTGGTGCTCTGTCCATGAGCTCTCAAACATGTCAAAGTAGGGATAACTCCACACAGAAAGGCTGAGAGTAGCAGATCCACTCTAGTCCAAGGGAAGACCAGGGGCACTGAGCTACAGAGAGAGGTTTGCACACAACCAAAATAATTCATGTATTAGCCTATTACAGATACTAAATGCCAGTCTGGCTTTAACAAATAATACTTGAGAATGCTTTTTATAAGCATTTTTGTTCTGGAAGAGCTGGAACAGAATGAAGGCAGCCTGCCAGCACCTGTGAGTAATGGAGAGTGACCAAAGCTGTCTGGGTTTTGGTGGAAAGCGTTGTGTGGCACAGGTTAGCTTGGGAGCTCCCCAGCATGACTGATAGCCATCTTCCAGATAATGTATATCACAAAGGTTTGTCTTTCAGAAAAACTGGCTAAATCATTTCTCCTTTCAGATAAATAAGACCTTCACATGAATACGTGATGCTTCTGGTGTTAAAGCAGTGGGTCTTGTCCTCTACCACATCATGGCATTTTTTCCAGTCCCATCTGGTAGAACACAGTGTTTTTCTTACATATCTTCATAAAACTGTAGTATTAAAATATCTGTTGATCTTGACAAAGGTTTCAAAATGTTGGGCAATATTAACTCCATCGTATTTACACAAATTTCTAAATATTGTTTGGTAATCTGCACCTGGGTGAAGTTCTTCAAGAGTTGATGATATTTGAGAGAAAGAATCAGTGAAAACTACAGCTTTTCACCAGTTCAAATTTTTTCAGTATGAGAATTAGGAACAAACTATTTCTCTGTCTCTTACTGGATCTTGTTTTTTGTGGGGATTGGCTTAGAGTTTTTAAAATATAGCACTGGAATCTGGGAGGCTTCATGACTTGCTAGTGGCATTCTGCTGGAGCCCACCTCTGTATTTATAAAGTGGTTTGAGTTCTTAAGCACATCAGTAGTTTTGAAGCTGTGAGAAACAGTACAATCTGTCTTAAAGGAGGTAAAAGATTTAGGGCTAGGTTGTTCAAGGGCGTAGAATCACAGAATATTTGGGGTTGGAAGAGACTTTTAAAGGTCATCTAGTCCAGCCACCCTGCAGTGAATAGGGACATCTTCAACTCCATCAGGTTGCTCAAAGCCCAGTCCAACCTGATCTTGAATGTTTCCAGGGATGGGGCATCTACCACCTCTCTGGTCAACCTGTTCCAGTGTTTTACCACACTCATTGTAAAAAATTTCTTCCTAATATCTAGTCTAAATTTACCCTCTTTCAATTTAAAACTGTCAACCATTGTCCTATTGCAGCAGGCCCTGCTAAAAAGATTGCACCCATCTTTCTGGTAGGCCCCCTTGAAGTACTGAAAGGCCATAAGAAGGTCTGCCCTTCTCTTCTCCAGGCTGAACAACCCCAACACTCTCAGCCTTTCTACATAGAAGTGTTCCGTCTCTCTGATCATTTTTGTGGCATCCTCTGGACCCACTTCAACAGGTCTTTCCTGTGCTGGGGGTTCCAGAGCTGGATGGAGTACTCCAGGTGCTGTCACTACAAGAGGTCGTGTAGAGGGGCAGAATCACCTCAGCCTGCTGGCCATGCTTCCTTTAGTGCAGCCCAGGATACAGTTGGCCTTTTGTGATGCAAGTGCATGTTGCTGGCTTATGTCCAATTTTTTTATCCACTAGTATCCCCAGGTCCTTCTCTTGAGGGCTGTTCTAAGTATCTTCATCCCCCAGCCTGTACTGATGCTGGGGAATGCCCCAGCCCATGTGTAGCACCTTTTATTTGGCCTTGCTTAACTTCCTAAGGTTCACACAGGCCCACTTCTCAAGTTTGTCCAGGTCCCTCTGGATGACATCCCATCTCTCAGGCATGTCAACCACACCACTCAGCTTGGTATCACCTGCAAACTTGCTGAGGACAGCCTTGCTCCTGCTATGTTACTGATGAAGAAATTAAATAGCACTGGTCTCAGTACAGACCCATGAGTGACACCATTTGTCACCAGTCTCCATCTGGACATCAAGCCAGAAATAGTTACCAGATTGTCCTTTTGTTTGTTGAAGGTATACACTGGTATTTGATTCTCCATTTCAGAATTACCACTCACTGCTGTGGGTGTCTATGAATTTGACAGTTTCAAACCATAAAGTAGTCTTCTGGGAATACATAACAAACCCATTTTTGTCATGAGATCTTAACTTGGGAATACTGCACGAAATTTTTATGGCTATGATTTCAACCTCTGAACCGTTCAGGTGGGTGTTAAGCAAGTGTCTTCTGATGGTTGTTTGTTGAGTGTAGTCTTAGACTTGGATATAAATGGATATAGATAGGACCTCTGAGTGCTCAGTTTGTGCAGTAATGTGTTATGATAGTTGAGTGATTATTCAAATTATTTTTATAAGATGCTAATTTTCTTTAAATATATAAATATGTATTTTTAATAATGCTTTTTGAGAAAATAATTCAGAAGGATCCTCTTAAACAGAATCAAAACAAAAAATTATGATCTTTCTGTTCCTTTCTTTTTGTCTTTTCATCATTGTCTTCAATTTGTCTTCATTTCATCATTGGAAATTGAGGAAATTTTGAAGTTTTTGACAAAAAAAAAAATGAAATTACATATTCCTTCTTTTTTTTCCCCTCAGCTGAACAGCTAATTTTGTACCTGAAAGTATAGGATGTTAAAAAGAAACACAAAATACCATATTTTTAAACTGTAACCTATTGTCTAATGATTATAGTACTTGAAATGATCATAGGTAGAAATGCATGAAGGACAGTGGTATTCAGCTAAGATGCTTCTGCTCAAAACTAATTAAGATTTTGTGTGTTGATCAGGTTTTAATTTGAATTCTGTCCATTAAAATTCTCTAGGTATGATTGCTAGTTGTTTGTTAAGTGAACAGATGATTATTTTTCACAGTTGTACAACCTCTCAGAAATTTATGCATTAATATAATTTTTAATTATGATTTGATCATGATTATGAAATCATACAATTTAATTATTGCTTGTTAATTGCAATTTTTACTGGAGTAAACCAAGTGTGTCCAGTTAAGATCAGAATTAAGACTAGGATAGGGCACTCTGTAGAGCACAGAGACATCTGATGTTTCCTGAGACTTTTATTGCCATCTGAAGCTTTGGAAGAGTAGGAAAAAACTTGGGAAGAAAACAAAGTCAATCTTTGTGTAGTGTGATTAATATAATTATATGTCCTATAACACATGTGCTTATTTCTGCTCCCAGTTTTTAAGTTTGCTATAGCTGGGACTGGTGTACATGTGTACCTAGTGCATACTGTCAGCTGTTGTGAAATCTCAGATGGCTGAGCTTTAACACTATAAACATTGTTCTGCCTTTTGCTGGTTTGAGTCCATTTCTCAAGGTAAGGAGTAAGTGAAAGATGATGGGAGGAGCCGGTGGGACAGTGTTCTGGTAGTAGAAGAGATCTGTCTCTCTCACTATCTGGTAGATGTTTGAAATACTTGTGGTGTGACAGCAGAATGGGAAATTGTAGTCAGTAGTCTAGTGATGACCAGCAGGGCTTGGAAGGCACCAGTATAGGATAAAATAAGTCCAATGGAGTAGCAAGTTGAACTTTGAGAGGACAGTAAGAGGATACAGCAGTATAGGGGAGAACCTTCAGTCCAGAAACAAATGTGAAACCAAACATCTTTCATCAGGAGATGAGTTATCTGATCACACAGAAGCAGCTTGCTCAGAACCACTACTAACGAACGTCCCAACTGGCACTTCAGATAGCTGAGCTTCTTCCTTTGGCTGTGTTGTCCATCCTTCAGAATCCAGTGGTTACAGCAATACTGAAACCTCCAGAACAGCAAACAGTTGAGAACCCCTTTGATGTGATTAATATGGGAGAACTATTTTTCACAGGGAAAAACTGGTGCTGTTTTCAATCATTTAGTAGTCTGTTAGTTTATTCAGATTGAATAACAGCTTCAACACTCTTATTTATTGGGCAAATTCAGATGCAGCTGCAAAGCTGGAATTTCTCACGCTGGAAAAATGCAAGTGTTTGAATTCAAATGATCTAAAGATTTTTAGCTAAGTAAATAATAATGTAAAAAAAAAAGTCTTTGTCTCTGACCAGGTGGCCAGAAACAGAAGTCAGTCAGAGCGATGTACTGAGTCCCATGGATGTGTGAATTCTGACATGATTTAGAATCATAGAATCATTTAGATTGGAAAAGACCTTTAAGGCCATCAAGTCCAACCATTAATCTAATTCTGCAAAGTCCACTGCTAAACCATGTTCCTAAGCACCACATCTACACAACTTCTAAACACATCAAGGGATGGTGACTCTACCACCTCCCTAGGCAGCCTGTTCCAGTGCCTGATAACCTTTTCAGTGAAGAAATTCTTCCTAGTATCCAACCTAAACCTTATTTTTAAAATAAATAAGACTTATTTTATTCTGGGGTAACTTGAGGCCATTTCCTCTTGTCCTATTGCTTGTTGCCTGTGAGAAGAGACCAGTTCCCACCTCTCTACAACTTCCTTTCAAGTAGTTGTAGAGAGCAGTAAGGTCTCCCCTCAACCTCCTCTTCTTTAGACTAAACAACCCCAGTTCCCTCATTTGCTCCTAATAGGTGTTGTTCTGTAGACCCTTCACCAGCTTTGTTGCTCTTCTTTGCACATGGTCCTCAATGTCTTTCTTGTAGTGAGGGGCCCGAAACGGAACACTAGGTGTGGCCTCACCAGTGCTGAGTACAGGGGATGATCACTGCCCTAGTCCTGCTGGACACACTATTGCTCATACAAGCCAGGATGCTGGTGGCCTTCTTGGCCACCTGGGCACACTGCTAGCTCATATTTAGCTAGTTGTCGATCTGTACTCCCAGGTCCTTTCCTGC
>NW_008587465.1:0-268 GCF_000691845.1 Merops nubicus | reverse complement strand
TTCTGTTGGTTTCCTTTGCCAAATAAACCCAGCCTCTTCAGATCCCTCTGTGGGACCTTTCTACCCTCAAGCAGATCAATACTCCCACCCAACTTGGTGTCATCTGCAGATTTACTGAGGGTGCCCTCGATCCCCTCATCCACATAGTTGCCTAAGATATTAAAACAGAACAGGCCCTAGTACTGAGTCCTGGGGAACACCACTTGTGACTGGCTGCCAACTGGATTTCACTCCATTCAGCACCCTGTTACGTGAAAGGGAAGGGGGG
>NW_008587464.1:0-18330 GCF_000691845.1 Merops nubicus | reverse complement strand
AATTTTAACCCATACACTCTCAACCTTAGGTTGGTTAGTAGTTTATTCAATAAGTTTTTCTGTTTGAAAATTAATTTTTTCAGTAGCATATAATAGTCAATGTGAATAAAGTATAAGAACATAGCCCTTCAACAGAGAATTAAGACATTGAAAAAATTCATCTATCCAGACAGTAAAATGCATTTTCATTTCATAGTATTATGACAGGATAAGAAAAGACTTAGTAATTATTATGTAATGTCTCTCTGGAGAATTTATTGCTAAAGTAAGTTATAAAGAAGTAATTGAAGTTGAAAAGAGTTTGTTTATTTAAATCTAAATTATTTGTAGTTAACATGGATATCACTTTTTTTTTTAATATTCAGTTAGAAAATACTAATTTTCAAGTTTCTGTAATTCATTATGTTGTTAGTTGCTGTCAATTTGCCAGTTTATATATCTTAAGTTTCTTAAAGGCTAAGCAGTATTCCCCAGTAAGAGTTAACAACAAAAAGACATGAATAAGCCTCCTGTTCTCATAATTTTAAATGTCCCCATACTTTATAATAAGAATTTGTATTGCATTGTTGTTTAGAAAGATAGATAACTTTTATTCAACTGACCTAACTCTAGTTATGGAAACCTGAACAATCCAGTATTTTATATATAAAAATATAATTGAAAAACATGTGAAAGCTTTTATTTCCAAATTATATGTAAGTTAAAAATAAGTTTTATATTTATAAATGCTAATGTTTCATTTTGTCATTTCCTTTAACAACATAAGAAAAAAAAGTAACCAGGGGTTGCTAACATGATATGCAAATACACTTTCTTCTTAAGTTGTTGCCTTAAAGTAATACTGTTTTCTTTTCCTGCACAGCACTCAAAATTGTATACTAGATAGTTATTTTGTGAAATGGGTAGTTCTTCTGGGTATATTTTAGAGAGAAATGAAAGAAGTAACTTCTAAAAATCAGAAATATTTTTGCCACGATTTCTTTGCTATGTCTTGATGCAGTGAAGGACCAAGCAGAAGTTGCAGCCAAGAAATAAGTAAAATATTCTTTAGATAATCCAGACCTCCCATTGTACAGGAAGCCAGAGAAAAACTAAATGAGACATTGCTGAGATCTTAATGAAATCAAAGCAGTTCTTCATCATCCCACCTCTTCCAGTTACTAGATGACTAATTTGTGTATAATAAAAAATAGTTTTAAAAGGCAGCTTAATATAAATAAGAAAACAACAGCAAAATCTCCTCTCTACATGCAGACCTTCCAAGGCTGGTTTCTACATACACATATGCATATATGCAATCTACTGCTCCATCTCCTTTCATAATCCCGTTCTCCCCTGGGTATTTCTGCCTTTTCATATCATTAACACAAGATACTTATTTTCTTATAAAATACAAATGGAAATAACATCTTTACTGGGTTCCTTAAAGAGCTCATATTTATTTACTTTGAGTCACAGGTACATTTTGACATGAAGTTCTCTAAGTAGAATCAAACCATGACATTCTCCAAGAGGACATGAGCCTTGGGGTGACTCTGAAGACATGGCTGTAAGACATCCCCTTGCACCTCCCACCAACTGTCAAGCAAAGTGCTCTACAGCCAGGCAGTAGCTCTGTGGATCTAGGTCATGGAATCCATGCACATCAATCATGTAATTCCAGGGTAATGAAAGGAAGAATCTTGTTTTGTAGTATTTCTATGGAACCAGATAGTCTCATCTAATCTGTATTTGTGCCTCATGCTGATGTAACAACATTGAGTTTCCAGTGTGAACCGAGCTCCATACAACTCTTCAAGGTTCATTTGGTGCTGCCTACATAAACCAGAGATATGAGATTGCTCTAACAAGGTCTCAAAATTTCTTTAAACTGTAAAGTCAATTTTATTGGACAACCAGCTTTGAACAAAACATTTGAAAACATTTTTTTTTTCTTTATAGGAGATTCTTACAATATAAAATACATTATAAAGAAATATATCTCTACCCTCTGTGTACTCACAAATATATCTTTTTTTTTTTTTTTTTTGTGGCTTAGTTCCAAACTACCAGCTGATTTACTTTCCAGGTTGTTGGAAATTTTGCACAGTCCAGTTTCTTCCTAGAAAATACCGTATTTCCTTCTCCCTGCTGAGCTCCCTATGTATCTGTCCCCTACTCTTTTCAGCAGTGTCTCTGTTCCTTTTTGTGATACATCAAGCCCCTAAAAGTAGGGCTTGGTCAGTAGAAGTGAGGACCATGGAAAACTGATGTAAAAACCAAATAATTATGATAATGCTACAGAACATGACATTCTAAACTATATAGACAGATTACATATGAAGTGTCTGATGTAATAACAACATATTGTAACTTTGAAAGTTTCTATTCCAGAGGATGAGAAGGTTTCAAATACTATCACTTTTTAAAGGTCTTTTTGGTATTCTTTTGGAAAATTCAGACAGTTAGGTGCCCCATATGTGCCTAGCAAGTTAGTTAACATATTTTCTTTAACCAGAGAAAAATAAAGTGAAAAAGAATGAAAATATTTAAGTTAGAAAAGTGAAGTATGTTGAGTTCACTCAGTACTTCTGCTATAAGGAAAAAAAAAAACTGTATTGCCACTCTCTTACAAAACCCTCAATGTACTAAGAGAAAGTGGATAATGCAGAAAATGTTAATACAATTTATGGTATCCAAGATGTTATATATATTAAAAAGGAGCAGAACACTGTAGAGACTTTGTTAAAACTGGATGGCAAACTCATAAATTACTTTTTAAAAAAAAAAAAAAAAAAAAGTTGTTATTGTTTAAAACTTCCTAGAAAACAAAGCTAAGACTTCATTCTGAGATTTAAAATCTTATTGTTAAGAAGGCCAAAGCCATGACATTTGTTTTCACAAGCATATGATCATATTTGCTGAAAATGGCTCCTTCCTGTGTGAGGAGGAACATTACTACCAAGGATGACAAATAGGCTGAGGTACTTAATGCTTTCTTTGCCTCGGTCTTCAATAGTCAGACCAGTTATCTTCAGGGTATTCAGCACCCTGAACTGGAAGGCAGGGATAGAGAGCAGAATAAATCCCCCATAATCCAGGAGGAAGCAGTTAAGGACCTACTACACCACCTGGGGACACACAAGCCTATGGGGCTGGATGGGATCCACCTGAGGAGCCTGAGGCACCTGACAGAGGAGCTTGGCAAGCCACTCTCCATCATTTATCAACAGCCCTGCTTAACAGAGGAAGTCACAGATGACTTGTCAGCCTGAGTCAGCCAAGTCATCTTACTGGGGAAGATTATGGAATGGTTCATCTTGAATGCATTCACATGCCATATGCAAGGCAATGAGGGGATCAGGCCCAGCCAGCAAGGGTTCATAAAAGGCAGGTGCTGCTTGACCAACCTTATCTCCTTCTATGACCAGGCGACCCACCTAGTGGATGAGGGAAACATTGTGGATGTTTTCTAACTGGACTTGAGCAAGGCCTGTAACACTGTGTCCTACAGCATTCTGCTAGAGAAGATGGTGTCCCATGGCCTAGACAGATGTACTCTCTGCTGGGTTAAAAACTGTCTGGATGGCTGAACCCAGAGAGGTGCGGTGAATGGGATTAAATTCAGCTGACATATGGTCACAAAGGGTATTCCCCAGGGCTCAGTTTGGGGGCCAGTGTTGTTTAATGTCTTCATTTTATTACCTGGATGAGGGGATCAAATGCACCCTCTGTAAATCTGCCAATGATGCAAAATTAAATAAGTTGTCGATCTGCTTGAAGGTAAGAAGGCTTTCCAGAGGGATTTGGACAGGCTAGAGCAATGGGCTGAGGCCAAGTGCTAGTCCTGCACTTGGGTCACAACAACCCCAGGCAATGCTCCAGGCTTGGGGAGAGATGGCTGGAAAGCTGCCTGGCGGAAAAGGACCTGGGGGTGTTGGTGGACAGACAACTGAACATGAGCCAGCAGTGTGCTCAAGTGGCCAAGAAGGCCAGTGGCATCCTGGCCTGTATCAGAAACGATGTGACCAACAGGAGTAGGGAGGTGATTGAGGAAATAGGCTTAAGTTGCACCAGGGGAGATTTAGATGGGATATTTCTTTATATTGGAATTTCTTTAGTGAAAGAGTGGTGAGGCATTGGACCAGGCAGCCCAGAGAGATGGTGGACTCACCGTCCCTGGAGGTGTTCAAAAACATGTAGATGTGGCACTTAGGGTATGGTCTAGTGATGATGGTAGTGTTGAGTCTTCATTTTAATCTTAAAAAGATGAAAATTATTTAGCAAATTACTTTGTGAAGAACATCAGAGGAGCTGTAATATGTCTTTTATTACAAATGAAAAGTAATATTATAATGAGATAATATTTGATAAATATTAATTCCAGAATTAAATGCGGAAAGCTGTCATCAGATCTTCAGTAACATTGATTTTAAACATTTAATATACTGAATCTCATTTCTTAGTTGTGATATTGTGTTACACTTGATTATGTGATATAAATGTTCAGTAACATAAAAATACAACAAAACCCCCATGTCCACCTCCCAGGGTAGTATATGGGTAAAGGAGAAGAGAGAATCTTGTTGCTACCATGTCATCCTAAATGGAGAAAAATACTGTTGCTAATGTTTGGAAAAGTAGAATCTATGCACTGCTTTTCCTCCTCTGGAAGCAAAAAAAGAGTCTGGCCTCACTACTGCATAAAAGGAAATGAAATGTGACTGGAAACACAGGCAATTTATGCAGTGTCCTGTGTTGCCATTTGTATTCATGCTTCAGACCTGTTTGGTACTAGTCAGAGTGGAACCCCTGTGTACTCACTCAGATTTGCAGCCTTTTCTGCAGAGTCCTATCATCTTACCATCACACCTGAACACGTGACGTTGCAAAGGGACACTTCCCAATGAGTACAAACTGCTATTCGCACTCAGGTATTACTAAATTATGTTTTCTACCTGTTTCATCAGAAATGTCAAAATGTCAAAATATCAAATGTCAAAATCCTGTCTAAATTACAGAGAAACAGAAGCAGGAATTCAAAGTGTAGCTGCTGAAGACCCAAAGCCTTTGCAATGTCACTTCCAAAATCCATGAGTAATGCCCAGCAGACACAGGGGTATTTATTGCTTCAATTTGTTTTTCTGCAAAGTAAATTACAGTAAAAGGGAAAGAAGTGAATATCACTTAAACTAAACGTAACACATTTGGCAGGCAAATAGGGCAATCCTTCTCCATTTCAATTACTCAAAGATTATTGTTTCACATTATAATGCTTATCTCCTTGCCTTGTTTTTACTTTCCTACCTCTGCACACTATTTTTTTTTTTCTTTTCCCCTCACAGAATGCAAGAAAATCTCTCAGGGGTTTAAAAGGCCAATAAAGCAACCAGTCAATGCTGCTCAGCTTTTAAAATTCTTTAATCCCTGTAAGAAATTTTCTTGAGAAAGATTTAGGAGATAAAGTCAGCAGCAATTAGCTTCCAAAGTGTTCCTTTTTCCAAGTTCTCCACATCATACTTATCCTGCTCCTTTCCTTTCCTTTCCTTTCCTTTCCTTTCCTTTCCTTTCCTTTCCTTTCCTTTCCTTTCCTTTCCTTTCCTTTCCTTTCCTTTCCTTTCCTTTCCTTTCCTTTCCTTTCCTTTCCTTTCCTTTCCTTTCCTTTCCTTTCCTTTCCTTTCCTTTCCTTTCCTTTCCTTTCCTTTCCTTTCCTTTCCTTTCCTTTCCTTTCCTTTCCTTTCCTTTCCTTTCCTTTCCTTTCCTTTCCTTTCCTTTCCTTTCCTTTCCTTTCCTTTCCTTTCCTTTCCTTTCCTTTCCTTTCCTTTCCTTTCCTTTCCTTTCCTTTCCTTTCCTTTCCTTTCCTTTCCTTTTCTTTTCTAGTGGGAAAGAATTAAGATGAAATTTCTTACTATGAAAGAAATAAGTCTATTTTCTGGTTGGACATTTTCACAAATTACAGGTTTTGTCGCTGCTGAGAGGTTTTAAATGTCGCAGTAAATCTTCATATGATTAGTGATCTTTGGTTGTTAGCAAAAGACAGTAATATGTTGGTTTATCACCCTTATGTCTGTTTTTGAAGTAGGTACTTGTAATGCATGAATGTGTGTGTACTGTAATATGAAGGGACTTGCAAGAATTCCTGAATATATATTATATATAAGGATTGAAAAATACACACAAGAATGAAAATGAAAATCAAAATTTTCTATTCAGGCAGATGTTCGGACACTTGAATTCAAAACTGTATATATTTAATAGCTCCTAGTTATGCTTATATCAGAAAGAATACTTAGGTAGGAACTGAAGCTGAACAGTCTCACTTACTGGGATTCCCATTGAGATTACACACATGCAATCAGAAAAAATGCATAAGTATTTCTAGAGAAATTATATATGAATTTGAATAAGCAAATAACAGCTTGATTTAATTTGCTCAATTTAGGGATCAAAAATGTCAGAGCACAACTTATGGCACAGGAAAATCACTTCTGTGTTTCTAGGGAGATAGTGAGAAGGAAAAGCCTGAGAAGATACAGAAGGATGCAGCCGCAACAATTTTTTTTTGGCAAGATGCTGTTTCAAGGTCATTATCTAACAGAGAGAAAACTTTTTTTTTTTCTTTTTTTTAAGACTGAAGATGTGTAGTCAATCATTTAAACACTGTTTGTTTTTTTTTTTTGTTTTGTTTTGTTTTGTTTTTTGTAAGGCATTTAAAAAAAGGCTTTAAATAAAAATGTGCAAACCAATTTTTCTGATGGCTTTTTTCATAGATGTTCTCCAGCTGAGTCAGACCTTTTAGAATAGAGAGATAATATTTCTTTGTGTAGACATGGTGCTTAGGGACGTGGTTTAGTGGTAGACTTGGTGATGTTAAGTTAACGGCTGGACTCAGTGATCTTAAAGGTCTTCCAACTTAAATGATTCTATGATTCCTTTAGGATATTGCCATTTTCAGTGGGGCAAGGAGGTCAGTTACCATTAAATATTTTTCTTAACAAATCCATATGATTTTCCCTCCTTTTTAAAGCAATATCCACCCTTATTTCTTTTGATCATCTATAAAGGAGGTAGAACAGGAAAAAAAAAGCCATGTCTTCATTTTAAGAGGTGAGAAATTAGTGAACTAGAGAATCTTCAAAAATTACAGGCTTTAAAGCCTCATTAACAACTTCCAATTTTGCATTTGGTAGGTAAGCTTCCCTAGGGAGCAATAGGGGCAGAAAAGGAATCTTTTATACCACCAGCAGCTTTCTTCATGGAGAAAATCAAAACCTTCTGAAAGATGACCTCATTAAATTTTTGTGACATACATTGGATTTTATTCATTCTGTCTCTCCTCAGTCTTACCAAATAATATGCCGCAGAGAGAACAAGAGCTCGCTTCCAGTCATGATCACAGTTTATTCTTCTGTCTCCTAGATAGAAGATGTGACCTTTCATCAGATGTGTGCTTTTTGGGTGTTCACTGACTCTTAACCTGCTTTTCTGTTTTACTAATCACACAGATGCATCATGTATTCGTTCTACAGTTTGAACCCCTCACCTTTGCTCTACTAAAATCATGCTCCTTCCACTAGAGTTATACAGTTATTTGTCCATTAAAATATCTTGTTCACTTGCACATTAGTCCATGTTTGCAGCTCAGCTACTTTGATGATTGATGTATCATTCAAAACAGTTTCCTGTAGATGCTAACAAAGCATTTTCTATTGAATGAGCTTGAAGACTTTTTGGAAGCCTTGCAGCATGTTATCCAATAGGATTGCCTTACTCAGGTGGGAAACAAATGGCTGGTGTAACGCTGATCTTCACAAGAAATAAATTGTTCCATGTTCCATGACAGTGTCCAGAGGTGATAACCCTGGAAAGAAATCACTCTCAGGATATTTTTGTAAAGCTTGGAGAGAAAAAGAGAAGAAATTGTAGTAAAAGGGCAGAACACTGTTTTGATTTAGCTAGTAGATGAACTGTGTAGTAATTGGGAATTCCTCATGTAAGAAACTATTTCACTTTAATCCTATAGTAATTGATGAGAATGGAATTTTCAGAGAAAAATATTTTGGTTCCCCTTAGGGTTTTTTTGTTTGTTGGTTTGTTTGTTTTTATTTTTTTGTTTGTGTTTTTGGTTTGTTTTGTGTTTTGTTTTTTTTTTTTTCACCAGTCATATTACAAACTGCACTATGAAACAAAAAAGTTTTTATGAAAATATTAAAAATACTTCCAGCTATTTTGTTTAAAACATAAAAAAAAAAAAAGGTATATTCATATATTAGGCACATATTAGGTATTGCTTCTTCAAAATCAGTATATTCAGGGAAAACCCTGTCTTATGGAACTGACTAATTTTTGGTGTTAGTTATTTTTCTTGCCATACACCACAACCTGTAATTTTTTTAAATCATTTGGAAAAAAATATTGAAAAAAAAACACCCATGTCTACAGAATTTGCTTTCTGCAATTAAGCATTCTTGGTGCATTAACTACATACTGTAGGACAGAAATACGACAAAGCTCTTACAGCTTTCCAGTTTTTTTTTTTTATTTTATTTTTTTTTTTTTTTTTAACAGAATAATCATCTAAGCTCTTCCAGGCAGTCAAATGCCAAATCACTGGTCACAGGTGGAAGAAGGATCTCACAGAATGGAACGTGAGAGCGAAAAACTGACAAATTAGCTCCAGTGTAGATGAATGTAAGATAACACGTAGCAAAAATAATCTAAACCATGTCTATGTGATGCTGAACTCAGAACTGGCAGTCTCATCTCTGGAAAGTGATCTGTCAGTTTTCCAAAATAATCTGTTCAGTGTTCAGTGGCAGCCAAAAGAGTCAACAAAATGTTGAGTATCATCAGCAACGGTACTGAGAACAAGACAGATGGTGTTGTGTTGCTGCTATATAAAGACCTGGTACACTGACTTCTTGAACACTACATACAGTTCTGGTCCTGCTATTCAAAGTCTTATAACTGGCAAAAGGGAACACGGCATGTATACAGAGCCAAAAAAACCCACATTGATTGTTCCAGTATTGTTTTAAGAAGCCCAAATGATGTAATTAATGCAGGAAAGCCCTATTATTAGTATGGCTAAAACTGACACCTTCCTATCATCTATCCCTTTTGTCTGGTGTAATGATTACTTTTTCAATGAATTTTGGGTGTTCAATCTCGACAGCTTCAGTCTTGTTTTTAGGAAAATAAGATGGAAGAAGTCTACAACAAGTCATCCGTTTCCTGAGTTCTTCACTGTGATGTTCCTAGGAGGGGTTTCTGCCACCTCTGGCCTGGATCTCACTGGGGCTATTTGAACGTGTAGCCTGCTACTTTCTCACTGCATGTCTGGCCATGTGCCTAATAAAGACCAAAAGGGCTGTCCAGAAGATCATTAATCCACTTATTAACATAATATTTTAATTTATTAATCCACCCATATGAAATACATTTGTTTCTATAGAATGCTTAGAAGTAGACTGGTTTGCCTTTTTAAAATTTTCATTTAATATTCTTAAGATAATTTTTAGGCTCCAATTAGTTAAGATAGGGTTGTATCAAAAATGTTACAATCCTTATTCTAGCCAGGAGAAGTAAAGCAGTATTTATTTTCAGTGATTTAATGTGTCATTTCAGAGTTGCATTAATGGGATGATTTCATGATTTAGAGGTATTGAATCCCAAATAAACAAATCTTTAATTTAAAACCCAACATATCTTCATCTGGGGACATTGAAAACATATAAGACGTATCAATCTGGTTGCAAATTTACTTTTTTACTGTCTTTTGGATTGATTTTTCTTTCTTTTGTTTGTTTTTTTTGTTTTGTTTTGTTTTGTTTTGCTTTTAATTGGACTAGTAATGGTGATGTTGTTTTGTTTTCACTGCATAAAGTAGCAGTGAATCCAAAACCTGGATTTTTTTCCTCTTAACTATTAAAAATAAATGGAGATGGCTGGAAACTGAGAGCAACATGGAACATGGCACATCAAATGTCAGTGGTATCAGAGTCCAACATAAGAGGACTTACGTTCTTTTATGGACTAGTGTCCTACACTAGAACTTTAATGCTTAGATAACCAGAATTACCCACTTTTATTAACAACAACAACAAGAGAAAATAATTTTTTTCTGAAACACGTTTACAAAATGAAAATAAAAACATCATATTTAACATGATGGTTCCAGTTCATATACCCTCTGCAGACAGATTCATCATTTTTCTTTACACACAATCCTTTATGTGTAGATGGGCTTTTATAGACTATTCCAAGTATTCATGTCCAATCCCTTTAATGCATGAGTGTAACATTACCTGAGTGTTTTGAATATAGTGTGCACAACATTACAAAGCTGAGGCAGCTCAAAGAAGTTTAGAAAATGGCCTTGATCCTGCAACTTCTAGGCTCAGGAAGGAACAATGACGATAAATGGCACCTTGTTATAATGCAACTTCAAAACTCTCAGCATTGCTGTCAAACATCTGTTTCATTTTGGCTCACTTTTAGAGACCTTACTCTGCCACCTTCTTGAGCACCTTTCAAATGGGGGAGGTGAAACCAGCTGGAGTTGGCAATTTTTCTTTGGTCCTTCATGCTATATTTCGCTAATTTGTTCTCTAAAACACATAATGAAACTTGTTCATCAGTAATTGAGAGGGATCAAGTGACAAGGACAACAAATTGATCCATTCAGGAATCTGATTCATCACTTTACTAGTCTAGAGATTACAATGTGCTCTTACTTATCCGGCCAGTCTTTGAGAAAATAAAACTGTCATAGGAAAACCTTGGCACTGAACAAACAGCAAGCAACCTAGTTTCTTATCCAATCCTGTGCTGTGTATAAAATTCTCGGACTGGTAACATTTGAAATAGAAAATGTTATCCTGTCTTAAAATCACACTATCGATGTTTATTTAGGATTACAAGGACTTTGATCTTTCAAAGACTTTAGGATGTTCCCAGCTTTATGTGCATGAGAAGACTCAACCATAACACTTAATGAGCATATAGAGCAAAGGTGTGGGAACTTTTCTATGACTGGGGTTCTGTTACGAGAAAAAGCCAACCAGTACTTGTGATAAGGAGATTCAAGCAATGTGTCTTTAAAGGCAAAATGACACAAACCAGATTATGATGATAAACAGTATAAATTGGGCTAGATCTGAAAATAACATCATACTGAATATGGTCTGTCAATAGTTAGAAATTTTTATGTTATCTATTTATGGATATATACACACCCAAAAAGGAACTTCATTAAAATACTGAAGATTATAAGCAGGCTTTATTGGAGCTCTTTTGCAAGCCAAGAAGTTTCATGAGCACCAGAACTAACAAAGCCTGATTTCTTATGGATTTGTGTCTCAGGGCTGATTTAGGAGCCCTGATTGATGAGTTTCTTGCAACAGGGAGACACTAAGGAGCTCTGCTGGTGTGGATTTTTTCTAGTCTCATAAAGAGTGAACTCCTGCCACAAGCTTTGCCTTAGCTGGGCAAATATGTGACAACGTACCAGCTCATCTCCCTTGGGCCACTGTTATACCTAATGAGACCTCTACATGATTCTGACAGCTTGCTTAAAATAAATTATTAAGTTTAGGTGTTAAGTGACAGATAATAGAGGGATAATGATAGCTCCTTTCCCAAACCTGTACTTTAATATATTGTAGTCAAAACAAGCAAAACAATGCTAATCCCTTGCATTGTTTTTCTTTAAATATGTACCTATGTCAGATAAATCAATTAACCTTATACAATGTGCACTGTTCTCCTAAGCTTAACCTACTGCTCTTTTTCCACTTGGATACAAGCAATATATTTCTGTCTCTTCTTGTGGAGTAACCGCATGGGACAACTTACGTTTCATTGTCTGACGTATTTCTCTAAAAATTTAAAATATATACTTTTGCTCATATAAAATGGAGACTGAAAATTGTTTTATTAGGCAAGGCAGACATGTTCAAAAGTAAAAAACAAAAACAAAAACAAACAAACAAACAAAAATACAAACAAACAAACAAAAAACCCCAATATATTGGGCTGTCTAGCACCTACCAATTCTGCTTTTGAAAAATCATCTCTTCAGTGGTGTGTGTGTGAGTGTGTTAACCTATAGTTGTAAATGGTGATAGGGAAAAAGTGAAAATGTTGCAGAACTTTTACAAATAAGCGGAAGTGAACAGTTTTGGTATATAGCAAGGTTGTGTTCATTATTTTTTACCTACATGTACTGAAATACAAAGGATAAAGAATATTGTCTGATTTATTCTTTATTGCTCAGAAGAGAAGAGAATTGTTGGTGGTGGGGGAGACATTATTCTTAGTGTAGAAATGAGTTCATAAAATGGGGGAAAAAAAAATATCCACCTGGAGACTCAGTGTCCTGAATCCTTCATACCAAAAACGCTATTTTGACATTTTTCCTTCAAATTCTACTAACGCTGTCATCTCCTGAGATAATTTTGTATGTAAGCACATTTGCCTATCCCTCCTCTATGCTTCCTCCCCCCTGCCCCTTCAGTAGACACGTTTTTGCAACTGATTTCTGTTTGTTGTTTTTCAGGCACTTATTTCTGAGATGCAAAGATTTCCATCTACATTTGCAGCTAAGAATACACTGATGAAAAGCTGACTTGCCACTTGAATTCACAAAATTTAATTAAATTGTTGTTTTATACATGTGAAAAAAATGAAGCTGCATTGTATTCCTGTTCTGATTCCTTTATAGAGATGATGGTGATTTTTCCATACTGTATAAAATGCAACACTGTTAATTTGCTGTAAGAGAGACAATTTGGAATCTCACAAAGAAAATAATCATTCTCAAAAGGAAAATCTTTATAATTAGTAGTTATTTCTGATGTATTACACCACTTCAGGAATGTTAAAACATCCCCCCATCATCCATTTCAACAATGGCATTTTAAAAATCTGCCAACAAAGAAAAAACATAATGATACAAAATATCACCTACAGAAAAGGAATATATCCCTAATCTCATAAGGAAAAAATATTAAGGCCCTCCTTACCTCTGAAATATTTTTTCCTAACCTAATGAACCAGTCAAGTGAATATAAATGAATGCAGATATGAGAGCCATGTGGAATTGTATCTTTTTTTTTTTTTTTTTCCCCTCAGTGATAGCAAATTGTTGAATAACAATTTGTGACATGTTTTCTTATTTTCCAGGTTTGATTAACTTATTTCATTTTAGTGTGAGGGTATTTGGGAACAATTACATACGAACTAGAGGATGTGTTTTAAATTTTCATGCTCTTGGGTTTTGCAATGTCTTCATTATGATTTATCCTCAGTGAATCAGAAGTCATAAATCCACTCTTTAAAGGAATCACAGTCTTTGCAGATTGATAAATACAACCCTTGTTTGTCAGGTTTATCTTAAGGTCTAAATTACACCATAAAAATGCAGAACATTATTTCAGAAGATGTTTGGCCTTCATGCTTATAAGTCTGTAATGCTTAAAATCTTCATTCCATTTGAATGAAGCAGTAGAGTTTAGGAAAAAAAGACCAGATTTTTAAACACTGTAAACTCTGTTTATTATCCAAGATAAAGCTACTGCAAATAAAAACCCCTAAGTGTCACACAGAAAGCAAACTGTACTGTTACATTTTGCATTAACTTTAACTTCAGATTTTATATAAGATGCCTCGAGGTAGATTTCATTAGACTAGATTACCAGTGCACTAACTCCTATCCCTTCAGTCTTAACAGAGGTCCAGATACCTCTTTGCAATTTTTTTTCTTTTTTTTTTTTTTTTTTTAGGAAATTCAGTTATTGCAAGCTGATTGTTTCACGTAGTTTGACATTCAATAAACATACATCCATCCAACTTCTTTTTGAAGGGCATTTTCCCCTTATTATATCAAGAAGAGGCATCAGAGGTGAAGATCAATGAATTCAAGTAACCTGTAGAATACTTCCCCTGTCTTGAGGAAATCCTAGTTGAGTCTGAATCAATAGTTTTAATTATCTAAATAGGCAGATTGTTCAGTCTTTTACCTTAGGCTGTTAAACCCTGAATTTATAAAGTTGCTATTCCAGTGCTCTGTAGCCCTCAGAAGAGAAATTGCTCATTGGAATTATCAGAATAGCTTTGAGAGGAGATGGTGGAGTTAACAGCAGCAGCTTTTCTGTCTTGTATAAATATAGTTTCCATTTCTTCAGTTTATGTTTATAAGTCTCAGGGCTTGGATTTGTGTTGTGGTTTAGGCCCAGATGGCAACTAAGCACCATGCAGCTGCTCACTCACTGCCCCCTCTTCTGCACCCTCCGCTCCTCAGTGGATGAGGGGGAGAGTCTTGAGAAAAGGACAAAACCTCATGGGTTAAGATAAGGGTTTCTATTCTGTGCTACCAAATACAATGTAGCTAACAGAGGAGCTGAAGTCTTGTAGTACTATGCAAAAATTTAGAGTTTCCAGTCGCAGTCATAGAAAAAATGAAATAAAGGATGACACTGAGATTTCTGCTTAAAAAAAAATGGTCTGTCATGGCACAAAAAATGAGTAGGTGCAAACAAACCAATAGAAAGACACAAGCAAATTAGACCTTTTCCTGTTTTAGTAGTGAAATGCAAGTGCTGTAGAAGGCAGATGGGATAAGGGAAAAAAATATGATTCCATTTCCCAGAATATGGGGCAACAGCAGGTCAGTTTCCTGGGAGGAAGTTTTATCCTGATGGTTACCTTCATAGAAGTAGAAAACTTTTCAGGTGCAGCAATAGATAAAAATACACTCTATAAGTTAATTTCCTGATTTTTTGGTGCAAAAAAAAGATATTTCTGAATTTCCTTTTGCTTTATCACAATTTCATTGCAGAGAAATTCCAAATATTGTTTTGTTTTTATTCTATTTAGGAATGTAACATTTTAAAAAATTAACATTTTTTGAGGTTTGCTAGAAGATTTACAGTAACTGCATTACAAGAAAGTTATTTGGCTGACCTGTTAGTTTGGCTGCTGTCATTCCTATGGAATATAATTTTACTAGTAGTGTATAATTTTAGATATAAAATTATTAAATAAACTGTTTAAAATTATGAAAAGATTGAAGGTATTGACTTCAAAGTTTCTTTCAATAATTCATCTGGACCAACAGCTTTACCCTCTGTTATGTCTCTAAAACCATTATTTCTTTCTTCTACTCTTGTTATGCTGCTGTTTAAAGCATCACATTGTTCTGAGGTCAGCTTAGCTAATTTTAGATTTAAAGCTTTTCCTGTGCTTGACTGTTATTCAGTTGCTGGTGGCTGTATGAATTGATATAAGAAATGCATTGTTGTTAATCTCCTCTCTATTGTCTAAAGTCACAGAATCAGAGAATAACAGAATGCTAGGGGTTGGAAGGGTCTTCGGGGAATCATCTAGGCTATACAAAGTGGTATCAGCCTGTAGGTGTTGAAAAGCACAGGCTTGATTCACTTCTCCTTCTGCTAGCAGAAAGCTCTCCGCAATCCTCTGAAAGCTCAAACTACACTGAAACCAAAAGGTGCAAGGGCCACAGCTGCCTTACCGTGTCACTTGTGAGGACAACTGCCAGCCATGACTAAGCTCACTCACCCTGTCTTTTGTCATCTCCCTGGCATAAGGCACACAGAAACAAGCAAAGGCATCACAGAGGGACGTTTCTTAAGTGAGTGCAAACACTGCTGCTTCCCAATGAGGCATGAAAGTTCATTTACTTACAGCAGTGAGCTATTGGTTCCTATTCAGTTCACTTTTCAGAGCTAAGCTTACTTCTTAAACACTCTAAAGCAAAGTTATCAATAGCAAAGATATAGGATCACCAAATTTCAGTGAAAGTTGTATATGTCTCCATCTGAGATGGGATAACTTTCCCAATGAGGAGACTAGCCCTGATACATTTAGTTTATGAAAATTAAAGTATATGAATAGAAAATGTAGCCTTAACAATAAAATAAGTATAGATCATCCAAGGTAAACATACTGTATACATATAATTGCAGTAGGAAATAATATTTTAAAAACCTCAGAGTTCAAAACTGTTTGTCAATTTTAAAATGTATCTGCCAACCTGATACATTAAGCTAAAAAAAATAAAAAATATATGCTTACAACCAGCAAGCTGTTGCTTGTTCAAGAACACGCAGAAGAAAGATATTAGGCTATATTAAGGTATTTGTTATCCATTAAAACATTTTCTCTGTAACATACATCTCAAATGATACAAGAAAATTTTCAGATGATGAAAATAATTTTCCTCCTAGACACATTAATTTGACAGTTTTAGTGAAGTGGTTATATGGACACCCCAAAGAAGATTAGTATACTTAAATGATATGAAAATGGTTTGATTTGAGGACACTTGATACCGCAAGACTCTGGAGGTGGGAGCTGAGAGTGCTCACCACCTAAATGATACTATCATTTTTGTCAAAGGAAGCTCTAATTTTATGAGATGGACTTATGAGGAAGAGGTAGAAATGTCCAGCACACCTGACTACATTGCAGAGATCATTTCACAGTAAAAACTTATGTTTTGGAAGCAAATACACTCCTTGGAAAGCCGTGGTGTGCCAGAGGCTCATTGCCAAGTACGGCCAGCTCTGGGAGGTTCTCCAGGGGTAGCTACGTACGCATCTAATGTACTGGAGACACATGCAGGAGAATGTACTCAGGGATCGGTGACAGCCTTCCCAGGATGGCACATGGCATCATCTAGACAACTGTGTGCTATAGCCTGGCAACAACATGACACCAAAGAGAATATACTTTTGCAGGAAATGACACACATGCAGTGTTTTGGCTTTTTCCCTACCCATGACCACAGGAGTCATGTACCTGAAATGTGCACATCACTTTCCCTCCTCTTTCTCCCAGCCAGCCTCCCCTCCAGGCATAGATAGTTACCATGCTAGTCAGCAACCTTTCAGCAGTCCTTCTCTTAATGAAGAGATAAGAGAAGATCAATCTAAAGGGTTGAGTCATAAATGTGTATAAAAATTGTGCTTTTTATAAAACTAAGTACATTTTTTTTTAAAGATCTTAATTCTCTACTACCTTTTTACTCTCTTCTAATAATCATTAAGAGGGACAGATGGAGGTTTATTTCCAGTTCTTTATACTAGAAAGCAAGCATACAGGCAATTAATTTGCAGACCAATCTTTTTCTTCTTAACAGGTTTACTGATATAAATTGTCAAGTTTTACTTCTTTCTCCTCCTCCTTCACCTTCATAAAGTGCTCTGAGCATGATTATTATAAAAACACATGTTCAAGGGATATTGTACCATGGGAATAATAACTTATTCTCTGTAAAAGCTTTTGTATGTGGTATGAGATAATCTATATGCAAATATTAAGACTTAAATATTGTCACCTCCGTTAAAAGAAACAATAAACTAGAAGGGCTGCTTCTATTCAAAGAAATTTAGACAAAGAACTATGCCAAAACTGCAAACATCACCTACTTCTCCAGAAATTTATTAATTGTAATACATTATTCTATGGAATGCAGGTCCATTCTAATTCTGATAAAAATGCTAATAATTATCCATCAAGCAGACAGCCTTTGTGTTGTAATCTTCTGACTCATAAGACAGGGCTGAATATTTGCAACAGTAAAGTTGAAAGCTTGATGCTAAATGAAAAATTAAATAACCAGTGTTGCCTGGCAGGACTTAACCTCACATGAAAACATGCAGAACAACTTAGAAGTATTTCAGGTAAAATAAAAAAAGATATAAATGCCAAAATGAATTTAAATCAGAGGAAGTATGACTTGTAACAGCGAGTGTAACTAACACTTTGCCATGAATGAAAGGAAACATTGCAGATCCTGTGAAGTTTAAAATGCAGGGGAGTACTCACTGAGACAATAAATTCAGGGTTAGAAGACAATAAAATTGAGAAGACGGTAAATGAGTGCATTCAAATGGGACAAAGTTTTTAAAGGTAGTATCAAGCTTCCACTGTTTTGCCTGAAGTTGAACGATCCTGAAACTATGTTATGATTATACTCAGCTTGAAGAAAGAGCTATCCTTTAAACTCTTAAAACAGACCAAGTAATTCAAGTGGTTGTTATGTAAGAATCCAAATCAAGATATAAAGCCTTAAGACCATAAGCATGAAACCCACACCCAGTGCAGTCAATTGTAAGGGACTTCAGTGGGGCAATCACTCTTCATTTTATATGCTGTATGTGCGTGCTGATCTAGATGTAGACAAAATCATTTGACCAAAACATCTTTCCTGATCTGCAAATTAGATTTCATGAAAACTACATACTACACCTAAAATGTTAACAATGAAGTTGATGTTTTTGTGGTTTTATTTTTTTATACTTTTTTATTTTTTATTTTATTTTATTT
>NW_008587463.1:11424-12343 GCF_000691845.1 Merops nubicus | reverse complement strand
GACACAGAGGAGGTGCTCCTTGAAGACAGGTCCCAACTCAGTCAGAGAGTTATTGTGCATCGTCTGTATGGGCCAATCGTTTAGATGCACCCAGCTCGGTCACATGCTCCATGGGGCAGCGGTGGTGCTGAGGGTGGCTAACTCAGTCTCTGCTTTTAATTTAGGAAATGAAAAGGATGTTCTCCCTTCGCTCCCTTCTCAGAATGCAGCACATGCGCATTTTGTGACAGACTTGACAAGTCAGGCTGTGTTCACAGGTGTGGAAAGGAGGACGAGCTGCTTATTATGCTTATAAATATGTATTTCTACAAATATATTTTCTATCCTCTTTCTAAGGGAGCTCTGTTCGTTTTGTTGTGGCTTAAGAAAAGGGTCAGGCACTAAGGTTAAAACTACTGCTCCACAAGCTGTAATCCAGAGCGTGTTTCTGGCTGTTGGTGAAATGATGTGTTGTGTGTGGTGCTGGCCAGCCATCCTGAGCCTGGCACATCAAACAGCACGGATTTTTCACCTGTAACTGACAGTTCCTCAGGCCAATTGAAAAAAAGTCTGTAGCGTGTCTGTCCTGCAGTCCTCACGGCACCTGAGGATGTCACAGTTTTGCTCCTGGCCCTAAGCAAAGGGGCCTGCTCTAAACCAGAGGCGCTCTGAGCAAGGCTTTTACAAACCGGCAAATTTGTATGTGAAATCAGAACAGAAGAATCAACTCATCCATCTGCATCTCTGGAGATGCACGTGAACCGTGTGCTTTTGAAGATCCTCACCCCAGCAGTGTTTCCAGTCTGCTCAGTGGCCAAACACTGAGTGGACAATAGGAAGCACGCTTCCTAGACAAAGCTTCAGGTTCCAGGACTTGTACTGGCACTGACCGGCAAAGCCAACCAAATAGATGACACTGCCTTGTTGTGACCCTTTTTGT
>NW_008587463.1:0-11305 GCF_000691845.1 Merops nubicus | reverse complement strand
TGTCCAGGAGGAAACAACACAACAGGGAGAAAATGAGGTGAAGACACAGATACAAGAAGTCTCTACAGAGGTCTTACTTCAGTGACAGTAAACAGTAACATTGGTCTGCGTTTAGTCCATACTAATTGTCTACTTCATATTCTTATATTTTATATTATGTACATATTAATTGCCTTAAGCAGTTACATTTATTAAGAGCTGCGGGAGAAAATAATATCATTAAAGAATGTTGTATCTTTTCCCAGTAACTGCATTACTGTGAATCTGCTGTTCATGAATGTCTCTCTTCACTTTTCGTTCAGGAACCTTAATTATCAGAGAGATAATTAAAAAGATGCGGCACAAATCTTGCTGCATGAGAGGTGAAGAACATTGGGAGAGTGGAGACACTTAGTAAATCAGCGCTTCTGAAAAAGATGTCTTAATTGTAATGCAAGAGGGACTAAGCTGTATGTGAACTATTTCAGGAACTGAGTGGTCTTTGCAGAAGAGGTGCTCCTCTTTCTACAGCACTAACTTGAATTGGTGTCCTGATAGTTGCAACCAGATTTGCGTAAGACTGTGAAACTCAAGGTCAACAAAAAAAAAGAAAAATTAAAAAATTCTTTGATGATTTAAGATGATTGGTTGATCAGTTTGCTGGGATAGTGCCAATTGCAAAGTCATGGAGATTTTGTGGAAGGATATGAAAATTATAAAAAAAGGAGTAGCATTCCCTGATTTTTTTTTTCTAAAGTAGAGAAGATTTTCCTAAACAATTATCTCCTGTCTTGGGTCCTCTATGGACCAAAGGGTAAGGAGGATGTAACAAATATTACTGGACATATCTATCTTTATTTTGAACAGACTATGTGCACTTGTCTCGGGAGTCTTAAAGTATTTTCTCATGGATGGAGTGGCACAATGTTATGTGCAGTGAAACTTATTTTTCTTACAGTTTTAGAATTAAATTACCGGTACTAGGTGGAGGAAGGCGATCGATGGGTTTAAACCCCATACTTTTGCAGGAAGAACTTGTGCGCTGGTTAATCTCATACAGATAAAGGAATCACAATGCTTTGGCCATGATGGAGAGCAGAGAGAGCATTGAGAGTAAGAGAGACACAAGCAAACATCTCTTGTGTTGTTACACTTGCTGACATATTACTCAGCAACAGGGCAGGTTGTAAGACAGAAGGTTGGTTGTTTCAAAGAGCCTATTTAGCTATACATAATGAAAATACAGTGTGTTCCACTAACATAAACATACTATTGTATAATGCCACAGTACCACAAACTGCCTGGGTTTGGGTGGCAGTTGTTAATAATACCCCTCTTGAGAACCTTCTACCAGATGACTGTGGCACGGGATTAGTGCATGGTCTCATTCACGAGTCTGGCAAACCATCACTTGGATCTGCTTGTACATATTTATAACCAAAACATCTAAACAGTTCAAGAAAATCCTAAAAAAGTCTTTGCCATGAGAAGCGCATGCTTCATCAAAGACTGCACGTTGGGGTGGTATCAGTTACCCAGCCGCTTGGCCAGGGGGAGACCAAGCTCTGATACGAGATTTTTACGGGGTTGAGAGTGAGAATCTGGTATACCTTCTCTTATGGAGTAAAACCAGCTGAAGCACAGCCTTGTGCCTGGCTGGGGGCCCCGTACCATCTCTCCTAGCCGATGGCTGGGGTCGTGCGCGGGCTGGGGACCTGGTCCCATCTCTCCTAGCCGATGGCTGGGGTCCAACAGTATCTGACCTTAGAAATGACCTATAAAGATCCAAATTTGTGGTGATGTTTGATGGGCCAGTGGGAAAGGGAACGAGTTTTCTTTTTTTCTTTGCATTAACACACTGAAGCGCTGCTTTTAAAAATAAGTAAAAGGCAAAAAAAATTTGGAGACTAGTCAGTAAATAATCCACTGCTTTTATTGTTGAAAAATAGCTTGTCTACCACAGAGCAAAGTAAGAACAATATTGTTGAAGCTTTCAAGAAACAGGAGTTCATAAAGGATAAACCAAGGTTATCTTATTGTGGCTCTCTTGTACATCATCCCTCCTCAGGATTTGAATTCTTGGTTATAAATGACATTAAGAGGATTTTAAAGGACTGAATTTCCTTACTTCAGATTAGTTTGACATATATGTGAAGGATTTACACGAGCTACAGGTTCTTTTAACACAGTTTTGCTAGTGAGTGACAAGGACTAAAACCAGAGCAACTGTTTTCTCATCCTCAGAGGAGTTTCTAACATGCCATGCCTCTGTAAGCCATTTCTGGGCACCCTGACAAGTGCTTGACAGACTAGTGGGATGGATGGGATCGTCTGATGTCCCAGGCTGGTCCTTGGGCAGTTAGGTGCTGTCCTTGGAAATCTGGGTCCTGTGGAGGCCGATGATTTTGTTAAAGCAGGAGATACTGTCTTATGCCTATATCTTAACGCAGCCCCAGGAAAAGTTAAACTTAGAATTCACATTTTAATGCAGAACATCCATCAAGCGTTTGGTTATTTGTCAAGTGTCTTTAATGATGGGTAAGGAAAAACAAAACAAAACAAACATGCAAACAAACAAAACACAACAAAACCAACCAACCAACCAACTGTGGGAGAGGCCTTAGGATTTTTAGCATGAGAACGTACATACTTTGTTTCACACGGCACTTTTTGTGCACAACGGCGTGGTTGCCTGAGGAAGACAACGACAGCAAGAGTTACTCTCTGAAGCAGCATCTTGATTTAAATAGTCAGGTTCAGTTGCTACATTGCATCACATGATAGGGGGGAAAGTGGATGAAATATTTCATCATGGAGTCAGAACAGGTTTCCAGGATGATGCAGGTCAAGATTCATGAAAGGCCCGTTAGCCGTTAGGTTGTCTGCCGCTTTGGTTACGGGCCCGTGGAGGCTGCACAGAGGTTAGAAGGAAGGTCTTATAATGAGCTTACTTAAAAGTTGGTTAGTTTGACTGCAGCATGCTCTCACTGGCAATCAATGTGAGGTCGACACCACGATTCAGAGCTACTACCTACGTACCGTGAGTCATAGCAGAGACCTGGTGCTAGGATAAAGTAGTATTGAGTCAAACCCATTGGTCTGAAAATTCATAATGTTCTTGCAGAAGTTATTGAGACCTTTGTTTTGGGTAGGTGCTGTCTGGCCTCTTGTGATTTGTTTTTTTTCACTTGCAGAGCTGAGTGTCCCAGGGAAGCTGACTGTTTGCCATGCCGGTGTGAAGCATGGACGTTTCTTTCTCCTTACTCTAGCAGCAGGCCAAAGCAGAAACAACCACAGGAGTTACTACCCAGACCAGATATTAAGGGCTAATGAGCTGAACTGTAGTTTCCACGTTCTCTTCTTCTTAGTCTAGAAACGGATTCCAGCATAGAAGCAGCTGGTCCTGTGGCAGAAATGCTTTCAAGACCCATCACTGTGGTGGCTTACAGGACTTAGGCTCCCTGAACCATCTTCTTTTTGGTTTCCACTTCTTAATGTTCCTTGAGGATTTTGCTTGATGTGTGAAAGCACATGGCTCATTTTTTAAAATATAAACAAAACTCCCATTAAAGAATAAGATTTGCCACCTCACTAAAGGCTGAACTTTATGTTGGCCAGGAAACACAGATCCATGGTGTAGATGGATCTGGTATAGATCCATTACCTGCTTTCGAAGTCTGACTTTGTGTTACTTGTCATGCCTCTCAGAACTGTCACTCTCAAAGCATTCTCTCTGCTGATTTTCGGAGGCTTTGCCTCTCAGCACAGGAGTTTGCGTTCTCTTTGGTAGTCTCCTCTCCCCCTTCCCACTGCCCAGGAACTGGGTTATTGCAAAATACTGTTGTTCTTTCCAGTACACAGATAGCTGTTCCAGGGCGATGCAGTCTTATGTCTCAGACAGTTAAAATGTGGGTTAATAGCTCTAATTCTCTGTACCCAATGGCATGATGTAGGCTTAAACCTTAGAGTCTAAATTGGGCAGTTAGGGCATTTCTAATGAAAAGCATGTGCCGCCTGTTTGTAAGGGTTTGAATTCTTAAATCTGTATGTTTTGCACTCGGCTGTGTGTAAAGCAGGAGCAGGTGCCCAGGGGGTACTTGCTTATCCTAAAGTGCTTAGGGCAGTTTACAGTGTTGGGTTTTACTATTGCTGGGGTAGGAATGAAGAAGTTGGGGATGTGGGAGCAAAATAACAAGCAATCGTGTTGCGGGAAACTTGGCGAAGATGTGGTGGAATGTTCTGGATGATCACACAGGAGGGTGGAAGCAGACAGTGTCTTCTAGAAATCTTTTCCAAGTATCAGCAGCTCAGTTTGCTTGCTGGAGCCACATGGTACCTTCTTCTAGGTGTCAGCTGTGTTGTCTTGTCCAGCCTGGAAGATCATCACAAGCCCAGGGATACTGCTGCAGAACTTCTAGGAAGGTGCAGACTGTCCTTGTGCCCTCTCTCCTTTCCTGGGGTGTCTGCCTGGACCTCCTTGCTGAGGTGGATTTTTAAAGCTCGGAGTAGTGCTATTGCAGATTGGGCTCCCTGCAGCAGTATCTCAACTCTGCACCCTCACCATCCTTAAAAAAACACAAACCAAACACCAGCCGTCAGGCACTAGTTGGAAATGAGTAAGAAACGATTTCCCCACAAGTCATACAGGAAGGAGTTGCCCAATGGTAGAGAAAGGATGGGTGTGGGGTTGTGAGGCAGGGGCTCTGTGTTTGCACCTGGACTTGGAGGGGGAACAGAAATGTTTCTGGCAGAACCGCTGCTTCTGTGAAGTGTCCCGGTTGCCTAGCTCATATCAGAATGACTTTCTAGTGGGTGTCAAGTGTGGATTTTGTGTACGTGTGTATGAATTATTTTTTGTTAAGATATGATGCTGGGGTTTGGACTCCAAGCTGAAGAGATGCCTGTTTTGACCTCTTTTTCCCAGCCAAATTCTGCCAGCTCTGCGTGTGCACACATGGTGTGGCTTGCCTAGGGAGTCCTGCTGGCTTCAGAAGGACAAGGCACCTTAGGAAAGCTGGTATGTGAGTGGTGGTAACAGGCTCAGAGTTTGCCCGAGATGGGCTGTCAGGCTAGCTCAGCAAGGGGAAGAGGTGGCACAGCATGCCTGAGGAGGACCCTACTGACTTAATTCTGTATCATCTGGTAGCTCAGGGAGGATCATCATGAATGTTGTTTGGGTGCTTTGTGACCTCCTTGTCATAGTCCTGAGATGGACGAGAGATGAATCTACTTGATAGCCTTCTAATAACTCACTGGAAAACCCAGTTCATCTCCTTTTAGCTCCCTGGACCAAAAGGGATATAAATGCAGCATTGCTAATCCAAATAATCCCTGTGGGACCTCGAGAGCGGACACCCACATGCTGAAATGAAAAGCGATAAGAGGGCGTTAAGCAAATGAAGATCTAAGCTGCTAAATCTCCGTGGCACACGGTGCGCTTGCAGCTCACATCTTACCTTCCCGGAGGATGGTCAGAAGACATGTGCTGCCATAAATTACCACTTTCACCGTGCTACTTTTGGGATTTTTTTTAATCTGTCTTTGCTCCTTCTTGGCTTTTACAAAACACATAAGCCTTGCAAATGAAAGCTGAAAGCTTATCAGGAGAACCTTCATGTCTGGTGGAGCAACCAAGGTACTGACTCTACATCTGATTTGCCTATGATATCAAACTTGACAGCTGGCCTATTGAACTTTCAGACGGATAAATGTGCCGTGTCCCAAAGTTCCCATCATACTAAGCTCTCTCACAGTATTTCTTGGTACTTGCCCTCGAAACCTCTGGTTGTGATGATGCTTTCAGACATCGAAATGACCACACATGTCGTACTTTGAGCACACAGTCATGCTGGCTAACGCTGTCACCTTGTTCCTTTTAATTTCTTCATCTGCCAATTCTCCAGTGTATTTCAATCATGTAATATCTTTGGTATGGACAGTAAAAGTCCATTACACCACTGTCCTGACCTGCACAAAGTACATCTTCATTGACAGCACAGCAAAGGAGATAACTGGTGTCAGTCCAAGCATTTAAAAAGACAGCTCTTAATTGTCTGAACAGAGACCCAGATCCTTGCGGGTGCTTAGCTGAGATTCGTCTCTGTATTGCTGAAGCATCATGTACCTTTCTGGCATTACAATAATCCAGATTAAAAAAATCCCTAACGTTAAGCCGCATCGCTCTGCTGGGGGAGTTGCTTCATGGCAGCTCTGAATCCTTCGGTGAAATTCAGCTGGGATAATGGGGGAAGCCTTCCAGCCAGATGATTCTTCTTGCCTCAGAGAGGGAGGTGGTGTGGTTTTCTCAGGTGGTGAAGGAAAAGGCCGTGGTGACAACAGCTCTGCTGTCCCAGTGCCAAACGGCAACCGGGCAAAGGAGAGAGGAGTGACTGCAAAAGGGAGAGAGCATGGGAGGAAAACCTGTGAAACACTTTTTCTTTATATTTGCTTATTACAGGTTTTCTGTGTATGTTTTTGAGGTCAGTTTTCTCTACAATCGGATCTCATCTGTCGTATCTTTTTGGCCACACCTTCTTCCTACTTTCCCTTGTTAGGGACTGGAGTTGCATTTATGTGGAGTGGAAGTGCCCTACAGAAGTTTTTCTGATATTTGTTCTGATTAGATGGGCTAAGTGGCATAAATAAGAGACAAGCTCTGCCCACAGGTAGTCCTCCACATGTCTCTTTTTGAGTAGGACGGTTATGTGGCTGGTAGATCTTCAGAGACAAAGCTTTCCAGAACTTTGTGACAAAGTCAGAGAGACTGCCAGTGAGCAGGGAGAAATGGCCCTTTAGCTACTTTTTGCTCGGCACGCTAATATTTCCTGCCTAAATAGTTGTTGCCACTGCTGTCCGTACACGAAAGGGCTGTTTCTGGAGGAAATGCTTATTTGTGCTAGACTAGCTGATAGCAGAAGAAGGCCTCTGTGTTTTCCACCAGTAGTGGTGTTTGCATTTCTTGAGAATGTGTTTATTTAAACGTTGTCTGTTCTACAGTGAAATGAAATCTACTTCTGTATGTTATACTACATATTATGTATGTCCCAATGAGGGATGTAAAGCTCTTTACATCTGCTACTTCAGGTGTTGAAAACAAAAGTAATTGGATATGGCTGATGGAACTGAAACATTGTACGGCCTTGTCAGCTCATTCCTCCTGTCCGTAAGAAACAGCCAAGCAGTGCGGCAGCCATCGGAGTAGTATCGGTGTACTCAGCTTTGGACAGGCTCGAGTTCACGTGTGGACCACATGCATGGTGTACTTAAGTGTGGTGAAATGGGCCCTTTCAGGACAAAAATCTGATAATCCGAGGCAAGGTGAAAAGTGTGAGGATAAAGCCACCTTTGCTCTTCCATGCAGAGACACCCTGATGAGCAAAGGCTCTCCTCACCACTAACCACCATACAAGCGTAATGGTGCACACATCTCTGCAAAGGGACAGGGAGAGTACATGAATATCAAGCCCCTAAAATTGATTTATTTATTTCTAAAATATATAATAGACACTTGTGATGGATCATATTGCTTCCACAAGAAACTGAGAGGATGTCTTTGCAGTTTTATTACAATGTCTCACTATGGCCGTGACTGTAGCTCTCAGGCTTAAAGGGGCTAGATGCTTTAGAGAGCTGGATGGAAAACATGTAAAGCTGGTAGTAACATGGGGAATAGCTAGTTTTTTTGTAACCCCTTTTCTACATATTCATACAGCCATGCTTGTATTTTGATGCCATTCTTTAATCCAGATAATTATTGTGTGACTGTTGTCCCATTTGGGACTTTTTCAGTTTGAGGATTTTCTTTCTTTTGCAGATTAACGTGTTTGTGTGGAATTGATGCTGCAAATACAAGACATTCAGATTTCTGGAGAATGTGGCCTTTTGGGTCACTTTCAGGTTATGCTATTTGTTCTACTGGCATCAACATACAGGAAAATGGGAACTGACGAAATTAGAACATAGCGATGAATTCACTGGTTTCACTGAAACAGCCTGAAGTCATGCTGAAGCTGAAAACACTAAATGTTCAAGTCTGATTTAATTTGAGAGGATGCAGCTAATTAATACTGTACATCCATTGACATTCCAAAATGAAAGTTTCTCCAGAACCACTACTGCCTGGAGTAATTTGTCACCAGGAGTAAAATGTCTGCCTTTGAACTGGGGTAGGGTAGCGTGCTCCGAGTGAAGGTACCCACGTGAACGATGCAGACTAATCCAAAAGAGTGGGCTTGAGGTTCTTCGCGTTGCTCTCTCACCACTAGAAAGCCAAGAGTAGCTGTCCCAGGGGCTGCTGTGACAGCAGATGCCTTCTGCAGTACGTGGCAGAGACTCCCATCCCTTCTGAGTCCCCGGCTAGCGCGTGGTAGCCGTGCACAGCCACAAGTGCTTCTTCCCAGGTCAGAAAGTGTTCACAGCATGCAAGACCCTCTGTTTTGGTAAAAAAGGAAATGTTTCCTGTTTACGGGGAATATCAGTCTTTACACTATGAAATGAATGAACTCCCATTTCGAACTGTGGACCAATGTAACTGGTACAAAAGCCGCAGCAAAGAGCTGATGAGATGCACAGAAAATGCAGCACCCCGTGCCTGGCTCCCCGGCACGCTTCCCTCCTCCTTCTGTTTCTGCACCTTGAGTGCTGCCTTTTGTCTAATTAGCATCAGTCTCGTCAGCACCGACTGCAAGGTGTGACGTTCCCACTGAGCTACTTTTGCTTGTAAACCCTGTTTAATGCAGCAAGTGAGGGTTTGGATCAACGGCCTGTAAGTGCTGTAGGGCAGTGTCTGTTGAGTGACAGCATAGCCTGGGGGTGCAGACCTGCCGCTTGAATTGTTTTGTTCTCTGTACAGCTTTTGTGCAACAGAGTCCTAAGACACAATGATAGATCTGTTCATTATTCCTCAAAAACTGGTAGTAATAAGCAAAATATTTGGGTTTTTCAGAACTCAGGGTCCTTCTGTGCTGCCACAGGCTTGGTAAAGCCAGGGTTAAATAGCTGTTGGCTGGACAAAGGAGCTATGATTTTTCTTCCGCTTAAGTTGTGCGAGTTCAAAAGGATAATTTGACTTCTGATCATGTGGAGCACACTTCATAGCATACTGGAAACCTGCTTGGTTTTGTATGCAACGGACTTGACAGCATGGTTGGCAACAGATGGATAATGGAAGGCTAATGAAGAATGAAAAGCTGAGTGACTGAAGTAGCAGAGCTGCAGGGAGAGAAGAGGGAAATCTGGGAAGGAAAATGGAAAAAACAAACAGGGCAGAAGTAAGGAATAACCAGTATTTTGATCAGTATCAGAGCATGTCTTCATCAAAATTTAACCCGGTCGTAACTTAAGCATTCTCCATCTGCCAGCTCACAAGAGCTCTTAACTCACACACTGTGACACAAGCCACTCAGCTTGCCTTGAGGAAGGAGGGTAGGTTGGAATTTAAATATTTTTTCAACTACTAGGATGATGGCTGTTCTGAAGTAACCTTCTCGATTCCAATGAAGTGTCAGGTGCATTGCCAAATTCCTACTAGAGCAGGTGTGCATAGTATCTCAGAGGCTAGTACAGAGGGCAGAGCAGAGCAAGAGCGTGGGAAGCCCTCGGCTGTACCGAGCAGCCCTGCAACGCTGCGTTTGTACGTACACTTCTGTGAAGGCATCTCTGCCGTGGTAACAGGGATAACTCCACTTTCACCATGTCTACTCTGCAGATCTCCAGCAGGGAGGAGGAGCTCTTCCTCATTGCTAGGTCGTCTCTGCAGGTGGGGTACAGTGTCTGGGATGACTGCGCTCTAAAGGAGATTCCTCTGCAAATGTAACAAGAATTGCTGGGGAGGAGACTTAACTCTGAGTGTCAGAAGCAGGCAGGCTGTCTCCTGAAGTTAATAGAGAGTGGCTTTCTAGTAGTTTGAGAGTGGAGATGTTTGTGTCTGGATGCGTGCGTTACACGGAGGAAGCCAGCTGCTATTAAATTCCTCACCCACTGCCGGCTGTGGCTGAGCTTGGTGGTGCAAGGCTTGCTCCTACACTCATTTTCGTGGTAAAAATTACGGAGCAGAGTTGAGTTAGCACTGTGCTTCCTGCTAGACCTTTTCATGCCTCTCTTTTGCAGTGCCAAAAGGAAGAAGATCTGCTCTTTTCTCATTCCGGTGTACTATTCCTGAGCTTTGACATCACTGAAAAACGAATGATGCTGTGAATGCTAGCCTTTCTTTTTCTTCACAGTCTACACCTAAACATGCTCCTGGGCCTGGCAGCCATGGCATCTCCATCTAGGAACTCACAAAATCATTGCCACTGCAAAGAGCCTCTCCGATACAGCCATAACCCTGAGCAGTTCAGTGACATGGACGTCAGGAACAATCCCTGTGAGAGGGTCACTCTTCCACCAGTGACACAGACCTTGTCCCTTCAGACAGACGGTCTGCTCTGGTGGTCAGCAGCTCCTGCCCTCCACTGGGCGTTCGCAGGACCCAGGGACATCCTGGGGTATCGAGGGGGAGGCGGATGCAGGGGACGGGACTGGCATGTGTCGCACAGGCCAGTCCCCCTGGCCCCTTCACTTTTGGGTTTATTGCTGTTTCTTTCAGTTGTGAGCACTAGGGTAATAGGGACTAATGGTGATGGTGAGCCGATACAGCTACGCTGAATGTCGTCTTTAAGTGGGTTTATATATTATAAGGGGTTTTTTGTTTGTTTGTTTGTTTTTTTTTCTGCTCCTGAATTGCTGGTTGCAGTCCCGGCAGTCACTTTTTTTTTAGCAGATATATGAGAAGGTTTTCTGTGGCTGTATTTGCTAGGGGTTTTTTTTTGTTTGGTTGGTTGGTTGTTTTTTTCTTAATTTTCAGGTATTTTCATTTTAAAGCCATTTGGATTTTGGGAAAATACCTCCTGTATAAAGACAGCATAATATTTTCAGCGTTCCCTCTCACGAGTCCTTTGAGTCATTTGTGACAGATGAGAAGCTTTAGAAATCAAGGGTATGAGTCATTTAAAAACCTGAAGAAGGAGAATGCCTTTTTCTGTACAGCCAAAGCATATTTTGACACAAACAACAATTATAGCCTGAGGCAGTCTCGAGTTGTCCCAGAAAGTTTTTCCTTGTTTTGGAAGCTGCATTCAGTCACTTCCATCTAGCACACCCACCTCTATGTAAGAGTAAGAAACGGTTTCAATCCACTTGAACCTGGTTGTTTCACTTCAGAGTAAAATGAGCATCTTTAACCTGGTTTGGTTCCTGTGGAAACAGTCTGGCTGCCCAGACTGAAGTCTGTGTTAACTCCTTGCCCTCTGATGAGTTTTGGACGTGGTGGATCCGTTTCAGACACATT
>NW_008587462.1:0-11426 GCF_000691845.1 Merops nubicus | reverse complement strand
GCTTCGCGGCTCTGGCAGACGAGGCAGTAGCGCGGCTGTTCGCTGCTCGGCGGCCCCACTCCCCCTGAGCTGCCGCAGTGCTTCTGGTCCCATACACACACAGTGAGATACTCGTATCTGTTCGTATAACCAAACCCAACCGCTCGCATTTGTAACTGCTTCTTCCAGTTTGTAGTTCTGTGGCAGGGGTTTTAAGGGAAAAAGGCCAATCCAGTGTTGTGCAGAGCCCGCGCTGACGGAGGAGGGCACCAGGTGGCAGTGCAAGCCCAGCAATGCCCCCGGCGCTCCGGCTCCTCCGGGTGACGTTTTCCTGCACCTCTGGAGAACCTGACCTGTAGGGCTCACTCACTCCCCACTGATGGCATTCATAGCTGTCTAGAAAAACCAGCCTGAGCTTTTTTCTGCCCTGCTGCTCCCATCACTTTGCAGGTTCACTTGTGGAATTACATCTACTAAATTATCTCCTGCTAGAAATAAAAACTCGTGCATCATCCAGTGATCATGCAAGTGTTACTGGGAGTATTGAAAAAGGCTGCGACCATACTCTTTTGGGTAAACATATGGGAAGGGAAACTTCAGGGACATGCTCATTTCTAGTCCAGAAAGCTGCTGAAATGCTCCATAGGTGACTGAGTGGAGAAATGTCACAGGTCTCAAGAAAATAGATTAAGTTAATATCTGAAGTAGAGAAAAAGTGTATTAATCTAGCAGTAGCACTGGAGGAAGAGGTAGTTGTTAGATTCCTTCCTGTTGCTGTCTGTTAGTATTCAGCACTCCATGAATTGCATTCAATGGGAATGTGAAAATCCTTTGTCTGACAGTTGTCCTGTCCCAACTGTCTACTGCATCAAGAGGTAGTTGTTAGATTCCTTCCTGTTGCTGTCTGTTAGTATTCAGCACTCCATGAATTGCATTCAGTGGGAATGTGAAAATCCTTTGACAGTTGTCCTGTCCCAACTGTCTCCTGCATCAAGTACATGTTATGTCCTAAATGTAAACAGCAGCATTACAGCATTTCAGTACTAAGGCTATACAGTCTACTTTAGATTAGAAAAAGAAATAGAATCTTAAAATTTGGTATGTGTATATACCCACTAAACAGAACTGCTGCCTTTCATGAAAAAATATTTATTGAATGAAAAAGCAAAGACTTTGTTTGACAGAGCAACGTGGATGTTAGCAAATTGTCTTGAAGTCCTTAGCACACAAGTAATATAATACCACAGATGTTCTCTGGGTTTGTATTGGTTTCAGTGCCCTTTCAGGTTCTGCAAACATATTTAAGAAACCCCACACCTTCTTCTTTGAAAAGTCAGAATCAACACAGTTATGATACATTGCACAAATATTTCTTTCTCTCTATTTTTAACCATCTCTGACTTTTCAGGAAGTTTTCAGTGGGGGAAAAAAATTCACAAGTTTTGATAATTTGGGAACTTATGCTATTTACTTAATTGTTTCAAAGAATGTTGAAATCCAGTGATGTCCTTCAATTTCAAATGCTGGCAAATGGAAGATTCATTCTCTTTCAGAGGTCAGATAAGTCCTTTGCCATCTTTTTTAGGTTTTTCTTTTTACATCAGTTGCCTGCTTATCTTACCTATATAATCCAAATCACATCAAGAAACTTGATGTGGACATGAGATTCGGGTGTGACTTCAGTGGGGGTCCATGCAAGTTCAGTTTTCTGTCCATCTGTACAAAACTGCAGAACTAGTTTTATTAGGTTCCCCAAATGGCAGAAGGCAGTGGGCATGATTTCTGTAAGAGCAGGACTATAACTTCAGGACAGAGATTGAGGCCTGTAACAGGTCTACCATAAATTAAGACACTTTTTCAGATGCTAAAATGGCAGAAGTAACACAGCCTTCCACCTTCCACTTCTTCCCCATCAACTCTGTGTCAGGAAAGCAGGAAGTTGCATAATAACTGAGGGAGTGTGCACACTTATCTTTGAGGTACACGGTATCTGCATTGTTCTGATTGGGTTTGGGGGTTTTGGCTTTTGGTTGGTTGGTTGGTTTGGGTTTTTTTTTTTTTTGTAATGGGAGTTGTGTAAAGTTACTATCTATTTTCTTGCACTGCAGAAAAAGAATGGTCCTTTGTATTCTTACAGTGATCTCAGTCATGTTCATTCAGGCAGGATAGTAAGTAATGCATTCTGCTTAAAACTGTCACTTGCTTTCAGAGTTGTATTTTAGCAAATAGTGCTTTAAAGATATCATTCTGATCCATTGCTGCAGCAATCCTGTAAATTAATCCTTCTGACATCCTAAGCTTTGCAGACCAAGATTAATTCCACAGCCTGCCAGAAAGTGGATAAATTAAAACAAGAAGACGTTTAGAAATGGTTGTTGATTTCACAGTAACGTAAATGTCAGTCAGAATCTTAATCTCATTTTCTGTTAGCCATACTTTAAACCATCAAAATCAAATGTGTTTGTCTAGCTCCTCCATGAGAAACACTGACAAAAATTTGGTAGCATACATACACTGGCAAGCCTCAAGCAGCAAGAACCTAGTATTTCCTTAATGTTAGTCTCAGGCTTACGTGCTTTGCTGAATCATGGCTATTGTCTGTCCAAGGCCTGAGTGCTGATTTATCTGCCAAGGATTTGGGTACTGAGAGTTACCTGGACAAGAAAGAAATAATCGTGACATATTTCAAAATCATCCTGATGACACAGCAAAAAGTTGATTCATTCTTTTGATAAAGCATGTGTCTGTTTGTTAGAAACCATGATTCAGGAATATAAAGAAAATCTGAACAGTCCTCAGACCATAATTTTTCAGCGACTGCCAAAACATGTGTGCCTAGGCTGCAGCTGTTCCTTTTCAGGTGAAAATTCTGCCCCAGTGACTCATGCCTTCCTTACTTCAGCATTCAACTAAAGCAGTGTAGTCTGCACAAGGCTATGATTTTAATCCATTGGGAGGTGATAAATGAATATTTGAGCTACTGCCTGGTATGACTATGCCATGTCCTTCAAGTAAACAATTTTTTTTTTTCAATTACTTTTTGGTGGAGTCAAAGTCAGCTTTCCATAAAAATGTTTACAAGGTTGCTTTTTACTCTCTTTCAAGTTACAAAATGTATTTAAACTTTTAATATCCCTGAATTTTTACCCAGGTTTATTTTTAGAAATGTCAAGAATTTTATCCACCTTCCTTACCTATAATATCATTTTCAACATAATTTCAAAGTTAATAGGATTCAAATAGGCCTTGTAGTTGATGATCTTCCAGTTTCCTCTGAAAACAATATAAAGAACATTTTGCATATAGAATCTGTCCATGAACCTATAATATAAGTTGGGGAGTTGAATGAAATCCCAGTCATAAGAGATTCTTTACCTGGGGTTTGTTTTTTTTGTTTTTTTTTTTTTAATTGTATTTCCAGAGAAAATGCAAAAAGAATTGTGAAATACAATTGTGCATTAAAATACTTGTGGCATCAGTAACCTCCAATAGGCCTCATTTGAATAATGTAAAATCTACCTTTTATATTTAAATCAATATTAATTTGTTGAAAACATGCACAGGGTGGAGTTGAACATACAGGGTCATATTAGATGTCCTTACCTGCAAATTCTGATACATTATTTTTTTTTTACAAGTTTGATATAAATGCTGAAAAGGACAAAATTTAATCTTTTTTTCTTCATCACTCAGGTCAAACCTTTCTGTCACTCTCCAGGAACAAACTTTACCCACTGCAGAAAAGTGGAAGTCAAATAATCCAAAAGATGAGGCAGCGTCCAGCCAAACTTTTAACTTGTGTATAAGTTGTTTTAAGAGCCTATAAGTTGTTGCTGTATACACTAATAATTTTTCATTATATTTGTTTCTTTCTAAGCTTTTAGTATCCTTAGCCCTGAGTGCTCTGGTTCTACCAGCAGTGGCAGTTACACAGACAAACGCCCTGATAACAAAGCACTTCCTTTCTTGCATGTTGCATGATCAAGAAGTTCCCCTTTTCCCCTATCTTTATGTGCACATAAGCATGCATAGAAGCCTGTAAGATAAATTCCAAGCTTACCAGTGTCAAAATTAATCATTCTGGCAGCTTCTCCTTCCACAATGACATTGACCTCCTCATTGCAGGTGGTTGTGAACCTCCTATGAGAGACTATATGTCAGTTAGTCTCCTGCTACACTGGACACAAAGTCAGTTCATTCACCCTGGGTTCTATATCCATCTTGGAAGCACTGAAATATTGATGGAATATTCTTCATGAACTGGTTAAAAAAAAATAAAATTAAAAAAAGTACACACAATAGTTAAACCTCCATAGGTACAAAACCTGTAGTTTAGTTCAAATACAGTTGCTGTTTAGATGGAACTCCAACATTTTTCTGAGAAAAATTTTTCTCTCCTAAATATTGTTCTCTCCTAAAATTATATCAGCACAGTAGCCATTGTGTGTAAGTAACTGCATACTCCTTTTCTTCATCTAGCAGGTTAGGGCTGAGGACTGCCTTCTTTAGCAAGGCAGCTCATTAGAGTAAGTATTGAGCTCTGATGATATGCAATCATTTTACAGCACTATGGAAGAAAAGGTATCACTTAGATACAGGATCAAGAAGATCAAATGGAAAATACTTTATCTCTGCTAAACAAAGTATGCATATCATACTGCTAGGAAAAAAAATAGAACTGTTACAAAGAAAAATGTATTTCTGATAAATTCTACAAAAATATTGTAGTGAACATTTTTTCTTCATAGGCTGGCTACTGGATTACATCAAGGAAAAACAGGACTAATGTCAGTGAAGTTGGTGCAGTATGGACTGCAGTAAACTCATCTTGGAAATACTCTGAAAAATCTTGAGTTGATTCTGGCCTCACTTAAAATGATGATAACTGATTCACATTTCACTTGTGAGAGATTCAAATCCAGCTTATATTTTAAAGAAACTTTAGTGTGTGATACATTTGCATATACAAGTATCATAAGTCCTTCTACACCCCCTCTCAGTTACCTTTGGATGACCATGCACTGTTTATCTGGTTAAAGATCTTGCTTTTGTTTCCTTCCTCTCTGAATCTCTAATGGTCATCCCAGTGAAGCACATCACATCTGGTTTGTAGTAATAAGTTTATTTCCTTGGCAAAACTGTGGGAATTCTTCCTCAATGCATGTTGCATACAATCCTGTGACAGTATTTCAAGCTGATTGCTAGAACTTGAATTTAAAGATGCTTCATCAGCTGGTTCAGGATATCCATATGCTTGATGTGAGTGATACTGTAGCTCTCAGAAAAACACCCACGAATGTAGGGGAAAGGGACCAGCTATGTAAATTCAGCAAATCTTGGTCTAAGGCCACTTATAGCAACAAAATAATGACAAAACAGTTCTTAGGACATGTGTGGGTTATGACAGGTTAGCCAGTAGTTTTAGACACAGTAGAAAAAGGCTCCTCATACAAGGCTTACCACACGTGAGAAGGGGTAGAGAGAAGCCTGGCAGAACAGGCTGGTGACAAACACCTTGTTTCTGTGAAATTTCTGTGCCAATCATTAGTCCTGCTTCTTTGAAGTTAAATAGTCTACAGTGTCACAGGGCTGAAAATGTGTCCTGTAAAGTCAGCCTTGTCATCTAAATAAAGTGAAATAAATTAAATATCATGAGGCCTAATGCATGTCCCTGAGGCATTTCACTGGGTACTTCTCCTCAGTGGTCTATTATCTTCTGTTTATGGTCCTTCAGCCAATTTCTCTTCTGCCTGAAAATCAATTTGAATTCAGTAAGAGGCTACCAGTACATTCATTTACATTCCGGACCTCTACTGATTCTACTGTACTTCACTAACAAGAAAACAGTCACAGTTGCTTAATCTACTAACTTGGTGTTTAAGATGATCTAATAAGAACAAAAACACTTTTTTATGGAAGTGCAAATTAACAGATACGTTTGATTTCATTTCAAATGCTACACAATGAACTGGAAAACACAGTGCATTTCACTGAGTAGTATGTCTCTCTTGGAGGAAAAATTTCAAATGGCTAAAAAAATAAAGGTTTGGTTGGCACCAAGTAGCTGGATTTTCAAAAGGGCTTAAGTTATTGAGTGCTGAATGCTGTTGGGTCTTGAATCTGAATGTACTCTTCAAAACTTGGTCATGAGTTCCCTTGGAAGTCTAGCTTTTATTGTACAAGATGTTTGAATTAAGGTATTCACCTTTCCTTACTGAATGAGAATATACAGTCTGTGGTTTTGAAGGAGGACTGAAGGGAAAGTTACGTCCAAAAATAGGCTTGTGCAGCCTTTAAAAATGAAAAATAGATCTTTAAGGAGTAATGGTTAACAATGTGCCCTCATTACTCATGTTTAAATTGCTTTTCTTGGCACAAAACATTTCAGTGCTGGAGCCTCTGTGCCGTAGCTGGAGAGAATCCAGCATTTTAAGTCTCTGATCAAACTCACAAAACTCTTCACAATTACTCTATCTCTGGTGGTAAAATGAAACCCTCAAAATGTATTAATAAAAATCTTCAAGCACACACTTTTGTATCCCTAAGCCAGACACAAGACTTTAATGGGCATCGTCTTCTACAAATATTCAACAAGTGTTTGGAATACTCAGATGTAGCTTATGACAGTGTTAGAAAGCAGATCTCAGTCCTCTCAACTAAAGATCATATTCCTGAATGTTTTTCACATTATTCATTAGCTTCTGATAACAAGCATGATTCCTTTGGGAGCAGAGCTTGATAACACACTCTTTAACTTTTTCCTCAATAAAAGTCAATTTTATCTTGATCTTACTAAAGAATGTGAGGACACATCCTAGTTCCTGACACAAGAGGGGGAGCAGAAATGACTACCCAGTATACATGCCACTGTTGAGCAAGGTAGGAAGAAGCACAAGAGAAGCAGAGGCTCTTACCTTGCCAGGATATTTCTAGCAAAGTTCACTGTATCATGACAAAAAGATAGTAATAAAATCACCTTTTTATACCACCTGGTTGACATGGCAGCTAAGGAAGACTTGTGAAACAGTCACAGATGATGGCAGTTGGTGTGCTCTTGCTTTCTCAGAATTAAGTTTAAAGACAAAATGTGCACGTGTAGCATCTGAGGCAGACAGTTGTGGTCAGCAGAGCTTCTCAGCTCCATGCATAGTGACTACATAGCTTCCAAAAAGGTAACTCATGTCTAGCTGACATGCATCTTGGAGAATAAGACACTATATGTACCCTAATGGTTCCGTCCTGAAAAGTACCTGTTCTCATCAGCTGTTTTGGAAACAGTGGCTTGTACAATTGCTGGCAAGCAAAACTGATCAGTGATCAGCTTTTCATTTTTTTTGGTTCCTTTCTCCCTACCCACTTCCATGCATTCAATCTCTTTTTCTTCTTCCCTCCAAGAAAACACAGTTGTAAAAAAACCTCAAAATTTTCTGCTTAGTTTGATCATTTTTCCTCTCCTGGTTTTTTGGTTTGACCACAAAGCCAGACAACCCATTATTCACCCAGCTCTGCTAATGAGCTCCTTTCTCAGAGGTTTTGTGCCCTGCGTAACGAAGAACATCTGCATCTTGTGTAAAGCTTGACTTTTCCCTGCCTATTCACCAATGGCCTGCTTCTCCTTCCTTCCCATGGCTGAATGGATTAACACTGCACTACTACTGATGCAGTGCATGGGAAAGGAAACTGGCTGAGTCTTCAGAACATTCTATTCTTATCACCTTCCCTTCATATTTCAGCAGAATTACTCAATTCATATGGTAGTAATTTCCTTCTAAACAATGTATCATACCTAACCTTTCTCATTCACTCCTACTTGCCAAGAAAGCTGAATGAGACTATTGGGGGTATCTGTCTTTCATGATATTGAGAACAGATTAATAGTGCTGGCAGCATGCTAACAAAAAGATGTTTTTCATTAATTAACACTTATAAATAATTTGTTAAAAGTTATAGAGTGTTCAATCTATGCCTTAATAAACAGCTATTACATGGACCAGCCAACTGAGAAATTGCTTATAACTATAAAAGCTCTTCTGATGTGCTTAGAGTACTTCCCAACATTTCTGAAAACAAAGGGCCACCTACTATCCTGAAAAAAAAATCCTGACTGCCTAGTCCTGTAGAAATGGACTATTTTGTGCATCACTGACATAATGGGTTTCATATTAATTTATTATATTTTATTATTCATAGCAGCATAGAATCATAGAATGGTTTGGGTTGGAGGGACCTTTAAAAGTCATCTTGTGCAACCCCCCTGAAGTAAGCAGGGACAACATCTTCCTTTTTAATTTGCCTTGATGGTTTGATCATGTGCATAGGATTGTTTGTGAGACCACTTATTTCAAAGGGAGAGAGACCATTTTGCAGCCTACCTTGTGATGCCTGGCAGACCATCAGCCATCCAGGCTGAGGCATAGTGATGTATAGGACACACTGCTCGTGTAAGGTGCTATCAGCAGTTTCTTTATTAACTCTTGCTAGAAGTGTACTCGTGGACTTAGATTCCAGTCGTTACCATTACTGAACAGCTGTGTACACACACATGCACAGATACAGTTCATATTTCCTAGGAAGCCATCTGGGTTTAATTGAACGCTGGTAGAATATCAAGTTTCAGTAGGGTAACTAATGAAGAATGAAAAAAGCGGATTTAAAATTTTGAAAAAAGGCAGACAAGCTTGTCTCCTGGTGGGTAAGGACTACATTAAGTCTCCTAGTGTCCCTGTTATGCCAGCAGGATCCAGTGGATGTTACTTAATTGCCCTACATTGGCAAAAATATCATAGGAAAAATTGTATGGCTGTACAGACAAAAATTTGGGAAGGTGCATGTGCTTGTAAGATCCATAGGAGCCCACTGTCTTCCATTTATCACAGTGTCTCTAAAGCAGAGTGTACAAAAGAGCTGAAGCTGTTTTCTTTGTTACCCTTCTCTGATCTCAAAAGCTGCATTTGCTCCGTGTGCATGCCAAGATTCCACAGTATAATACAGGCTGATCCCAAAAGCTGAACTGGATTCGCATGAGATGATCCACTACCACAGGGATTTTTAGCCAGTCTGAACATAAATGCTTCCTTAAAAAATGACCTGAAAAATATTTTTTTTAAAAGGATGTTCATATGTGATTATTTTACATTTGCTAGGGAAAGTGTGTGAAGAAGCTCAGATTCTCCATAATGCACAGACCAGCAAAGCAGCCTATGCAAATGTAGTCCTATGGCAGTGAAACTCATTAGGAATAACTTAAAAGAAAACATAAACAAAAACATTAGACCTCCTTTGAAAGATCCCTTCTCCAGGCTAACCATACATGCCAACTCTTTAGAAAGAGCTCAAAGTACTTCAGCAGTAGTAGTAAAATGTTGCACCTCATAATACTTTGAACTAGTTATGTATGTCCTGTTTTATAGACATGGGATGCAGCCTAGGAGAATAAGCAGTTAGACTTTAATTTCATTTAAAGGAGTGGAGAAATTCCACTGAGGTCTTTGCATAGAATTAGTATCAAAGTTTTCATCAACTAGAGACTAAGCAGCGTTCACATAATTGTCTTTACACAACAGATTTTGTGAAATGTAGGATTTATGGTCACCAAAGGGCTTCTTAGCAATGCCTTTCAACTATCTTTCATAGTGTTCCAAAATGGTTACTGTGAGTCTTGGTGAGCAACATTCTCAGCAATGTTATGTTTTAATCAGCAAAAGAACATACCAGATGGTTGCTGTAATCCATACGATGACTGACAATAAGGATGGGTTGGTAATGCAGTAACTCCAGAGCCAAGATAAAGCACAGCAGGAGTAGACACCTTTGAAGATAATGGTTGAACCTCTGATCTTGATGCTTGGAACAGAGGAAGCTGTTTCACATCTAGTGTCCCAACACAATTATTCCTAGAGACTACAGACAGCAGATTCTTTCATTTTCCCGTTAGCCATATTTTTATAGGAAATGCTTTAACTTTGTGTATTATGTACGAAATATATTTGCAACAGGAGCAGAAGTAGTTTTCTTTCCATTTCTCTAACCAGTTAGTACTGTAATGTTCTAGATATACAACACGTGTTTGAACCAAGACAAATAGCTCAGTCTTCAGCAGACCACAGTGACACTGACTGAAGTAGTGCCCTCTCAACCTGGACAGGTTTCCTGGAAGAAATTCGCCTCCAGTGTCCATGTTTGCACTGCACCGTACTGTCCCCTGCTTAATTAGATACTATCCACCATTTGTTTCGTGCTTTTAATCTTGATGTTTTTCACATGGCTTTAGCTAGCTGACACTGATTGCTCAGCTAAATGTGTAAGATGGTAATTAGTTTAACAGTATGTTAGATTTACAAAGCGATTCAACAGTAACTCATTACTGGTTGCACTGGCCATGTAGCATGCACCAACATAATTGCTGTAGGTGTACTGTAAATATGAGAGATAACAGTCATCAGCTGAGTGCTAAGCTTAGCATTACCTGGCCAAGGATCAAAAATAAAGATATGGGCTTTTTCATAAGAGGGAAGTTCAAGGTCTATGTCAGAGAACAGGATCCGTGCCCTCCTCCCTCTCCCAGATTCCATCTTCCACACATCCACTCTCAGCCGTTGTGCTCAGGATGGAGGGATGTGTTGATATGTGTTGGTGGTACAGTGGTGAGCATAGCTGCGTTCCAAGCAGTTAACCCGGGTAACCTGGTCTGGTTGAGAGGTGTCCCTGCCATGGCAGAGTTGGATTAGACGATCTCTAGGGTCCCTTCCAACCTAAGCCACTCTGTGATTCTATGATATAATCCATCATGCACCCCAGACCTGACTCTTGGGAAAGAAAGATAACCTAGTGGCTGAGATACTGGGTCCAGAAGATTTCATTATCTTTTCCTTCTTCGATGATGCTTTATTTCAGTCCTTAATTTTTTTTAATGCTTCAGCTTCTCTTTGGTAAAATGGGGATAATAATCTTTCTTTTGTCTACCTAGACTGTAAACTTTCTGGAACAGACACTTTGTTTTACCACTTAAGAAGGCCCTGAACAAAGGACTCACTTTAAGATAGAATAAGTAACTTTGATTACACATAGGGGGAAATGAAACAAATCTGTCATCTTTTGCAGAGGGCTAGTTCTGCAGCTGCTGGACACTTCTGGTTAGAGCTGATGCTGTCCTAGCAGAACAGTTTGGGTTTTTTAATCCTTACCTCTTTCCTTTCTCAGGAGTCCCACAACTCCTCTCTCTCCTCCTTCTCATACTCTTTTTGCACCCCATTCCTCCAAAAGCAGACGGCAGAGCTAGCAGGGATACATTTCCCTACCAACATGTTTAATGCCTGGTAAATGCATTTCATCATCGTTTTGTCTAGACAGAAACTACGATCAAAACCGCCTTTCAGCTGATTTCTAGATGACTTGCGCGACATCTCACAGGGGAGCAAGAGCCCCTGCAGGCTGAGGGACCCTTCCGC
>NW_008587461.1:181503-187173 GCF_000691845.1 Merops nubicus | reverse complement strand
TGTGGACCCATAGGACCCCACAGGGATCCATAGGACCCCACAGGGATCCACAGGAGCCCGTAAGGACCTGTAGGACCAACTACAGGTCCTATGGTCCTATGTCCAGCGTACCTTGGACATCCCTTCCCACCCCTTCCTGCAGTCTCTCCTGGAAAACAGGCATCAATGTCTGATTTTCTTCTGCTTCCAGAAAATATCCTCTTTCCCATCAGCCCCACTCGGCTCGGAAGGGCTGTGGAGCCTGGTGGCAAGCTCCACGTCGTGGTGGCTCCCTGGTCCTATCTGCTGCATCTCTGTTCTTAATGGATGTCAAATACTTTACAGTAATTTCCTCATTTGTCATGCAATCAGATCCTTTGATCAGACATGGGAGAAATGTAAATATCAATTATTAACCAGCCCATTCCGGTCTTGCTTGAGTGGATTTCCTTTTTTTTTTTTTATTATTATTTGAGGTGGGGGGGGAAGGAATTGATTTATTTGCAACTCAACTCTCCAACGTAGTTTTAATTAGGACTTTTACATCTCTGGATGGTGTGAATTTTTGAGGGGAGAGGGATTTGATCACTGGAGCAATCAATGGATCCATGTATATTTTATAGCTGAGAGATAGTTGTGAAGGAGAGTGTAAAATAAGTGTGTGTAGGGGGGGTAAAGTTAAATCCTGGGTGTGGATCAGCTGCTATGGCACCGTTAAAACCACAGTGGCCAAATTTGCTGCTGCACAGTCATTTATAGCCCTTCAAAAACGTGTGAGGCGTTGGCATGAAACGGAGAGGTGGCCAGGAAATTTCTGACAGAATATTTTTCCATCTGCAAACAGGTTTTTTTTTTGAGAGATAGAGTGGAGCATTTTGTATAAACACGTTGCCTTAGGCAAAAATGGCTTTAGAAATGAAAATAATACCCCCTCAAAAAAAATAAAAATTAAAAAATTAGAAGCTGGGTGAAACTCGGCTGGTTTCTTTTTGGCTTTCCATTTGGAAATAGTTTTCCACTAGAAGTTTGAGAAGTTTCTGGTGTGTACACAGCCTGGAGAGTCCGGCTGGGGCTGCAACACGCGTCCGCCCTCTCCTGACATTTTCACTGGTGCCAGTTTTGCAGGAGGTAATCCCCATCCTTCCCCCCCAAAATCCCAAATTTGGCTTCCAATTCAGGGAAGTGGGAGCGTTCTCCTCTCAGCCAGGCTGTTTATTTGCTTTCTGGAGTTTTATTGAAGCTCTGAGAGTTGGATTTTGCAAGCTGTCTTCCTCCTGCAAGCGAGCAAGCTGCGCCTCTTCCTTAATCATCTGCTTTTGTTTGCTTGGAGGAAAATACCAAATATCTCATGACTTGCCATGGAGCTGTGAATGGCTGAGAGGATGCGCAGTGCCGGGTGTCCTCATGACTAATGGCTGAGTTTTCAGGTGCACGTGGAGCCCTAAATCCCCCTCAACTGTTTTTTTTTCTTCTTAAATCAATCCATCTCTAAAGCTTATGGCATCTCATGAGCCCAGCGGCGGTTGGTGCCCAGAAGCTCCTGTGGTTCTCCTGTGGGGAGTAGTCCCATCTTAACGTCTTGGCATCATGTTGTACCAAGACGATGGGATCTGGCCCATGCAGAGACATTCTGTGGGTCTTCTGAAGACTTTTGGAAGGTGGAAGCATTGTTGAGCCCATCAACCCAACAGCCACATCCAAAGGTGTTACCTAAGGGAGTCAAAGGTTTGGGCTTGACTTTGACACCTTGGGTTTGGGCTGGAGCTGACTTTGCTCCCAACTTCTTTTCCAAGCCATTTTTGTTTCCACTGGGTTTTAATTCTCCTGAAAGCTGGGTGGAAAGTGTGTTTGCTCGAGCAGCTGTAGCTTCCAACCAGAGCAGATCAGTGGTTTCATGGTCACTGGAGGATTTGGGCAGGTCAGCCACAGGGTGTGACCAACCCCTTGACTTCCAGAGCGTGCTTCATACTCTCCTGGTGAAGGTCTCTGCAGCAGCTGAGAAACCACTCCAAAAAAACTCATCCTGGGTTCTTCCTGAGGCAGAAACTCATCTCCTGGTCTAACTCACACAGAGTTTCTCCATTGCTGTCGTCCCACCAGGCCCTGGCTCCTGTGCAGCAGCAGTGCTGGGACAGCGAGGCCGTGATGGGGCAGTGGGAAGGGGTAAGACCAAGCTCACTGCTGCTGTCAGGAGATCTTTCCCCAGCTTTGTGCTCTCTCCTTCTTCCCAAGCCCATAATATATTGCTTTCCAGATCAAACCAGTGAGAATAAATTCCTCTATAATCACAACACTGGGGGAGCTCCTGTGAAAGTGACCTGGGGGGGCTGCACACCAGCCCCAGCCGTGGCCCCCACACTGCCCAAACACAATGGAGCTGCCAAGGCTGATGAAGAAAAACGACCCCCCCCTCCCATGTTAAGCAAACAGAGCTGGGGGATGCTCTGCAAGGCTCAGCCCCTCCAAGGCTCGAGTAAGGCTGCCCCTGCTCAGAGGCTCCCCCAAAACCATTTGTCCATGAGATGCATGCAAAGGCTCCTTGGGTTGCAGGGGCACATTTGAGCCACAATCCAGGGTGATGCCAATGGAGGTCTGTGCCTCCCAGCGAGGTTTTTTTGGGGTGTGGTGGTGCCTGGGGGCTGCGAGGTGGCAGCTTGGGCTGGAGTGGTCCCAGTGCCATCCCCAGACTGGTTTCCAGCAGCATTGCTGGTGCCTGGGGACCTGATTTGGGGTTAGAAGACGGGCACACGTCAGACACGTCAGACACGCTCTGGCACCGTCTGCTCCTGCAGAACAACAGTTCCCCTCCATGTTAGTTCAGTTACAGATCAAATAATCTGAAAAATTCACAAGTGGCTGCGGATACAAATTAACTTAACAAAACATTTTGAAAACGTCGCAGTACTGGGGAGAATTCAAATGCAGCACACACAGGCAGGGGAGAAGAGCCAAGTGTCTGTACCAGAGCCCTCCCCATCAACATTTTCAGATAACACAGAAAGCAGCTAAAGCTGGATGAAATATAATAATGACGTGGTCCAAGGTGGAGCGTTGCCATATGGAAGCCCAGGGAAGTTTTCGCTGCTCTTTGCTCCGCTGATGTTTTTCAGCTGTGTCATTGGTACTTTGCTTTATCAAGAACATTCCAGGCTGGGTTCTGTCTTTGCAGTGAAAAATGGCAGGCTGAATGTTGCTCTTTATTGCACCAAAGTCGTTGGTGTTGCAGGAAGGTAGAGGACAGAGGTATTTGGCTTGTGGTCACCGTTTGGAAACTGCAGAGCAAAAGCTATAAAATCTTGATGAGTCTTCTTAGCTTCCAAACCTAAAAATGGGTCTTTGTGCTCCAGCCTAGCTGGGTGCAAATGGGGGTGCTTTGGATCAAAGAAGCAGGATCCTTGTGCCCGGTGATGACAGCAACTTGCCACACAGAGAAAACAATCTGGGGGGAATAAGTCACCAAAGTCACCAGCTGATTTCCCTCTGGTGTCATTTCCAGAAGGAATGTTTCCAGTTCAGCTGCTGGGAGGGGCTGGAGTTCACCCTCTGCTCTGCACTGCCTGAGCCCAGCTGGGTTTTGAAGTGGGAAGAGGAGCCCGTGGGATAAATATGGACTGGGCTAAATAAGGCAAAGCTGCGTGGGATGCTGCAACAGCCTCCCGTGAACACCACCCATGCTGTGAGGTCCAGGCTCACACCCACACCGGGGTTTGGCTTTCCCCACCACGAGCCAAAGCTCCTGTGATACCACAGAGCAGCAGGTGCCCTCCTGGGGTGACTTCTGCTGGCCAGACCTCGTGGGAGTGGTGAGGAAGGAGAGAAGTGATGGCAGGAGCTTCCCCTCCTTGCTGCAAGTGAGTTTTCCTTTTTACAGCAGAAAAGGTGATGGTGCTGGTGGGACACGGCTGAGCTGGCCACAGCCACCACTGGCATCCATCACCCTGGGCACGGGCACCTTTAGCCAGGCTCAAGGCTTTTCTGAAGGCAAAGCATGGATACAGATAGTGGGTTACATGGCACGTCTTGGGGTGGCTTCACCTGCCTTGGGGCTGAGTCCACTATGGGTCTCCCACTCTCCATCCACTGGTTATTGCCTCCTCCTCCACCTCCAGCTGCTAATGCAGGTGACCAGCAGGAGCAGGGAGGTGATCCTGCCCCTCTGCTTGGCACTTGTGAGACCCTGTCTTCAGTCCTGGGTCCAGTTCTGGGCACCACAGGATAAGGACATGGAGGGGCTGGAGAGGTTCCAGAGAAGGGCAACGAGGCTGGTGAGAGGGCTGGAAAACATGGCTTAGGAAGCCCAGCTGAGGGAACTGGGGTTGTCTGGAGTAGAGGAGACTGAGAGGTGACCTTATTGCTCTCTACAACTACCTAAAAGGAGATTGGAGTGAGGCTGCCGTTGGTCTCTTCACCCAAATTACTGATGATAGGACGAGAGGAAATGGCCTCGAGTTGTGCCAAGGGAGGTTTCAACTGGATATTAGGAAGAATTTCTTCCCTGGGAGAGTGGTCAGGCACTGGAACAGGCTGCCCAAGGAGGTGGTGGAGTCCCCATCCCTGGAGGGGGTTCAAAAAACGAGTAGATGCAACACTCGAGGCTCTAGTCCAGTGGTTAGGGAGATGGGGGATGGAGGCTGGACTTGATGATCTTAGAGGTTCTTTCCAAACGTAGTGATTCTGTGATTCCCTTGGGTCTCTCCCATGCCACAGCACCTCATCCAGCCCAGCACAGAAGGATCCCTGCAGCCAGGGCTGAGCTTTCCATCCCTCCATCCCTTTCTCCACTGCACCCCAAAGTCCTGCTCAGCACTGGCTGTCCCTGTCCTTGCTCCCCTGTCCTTGGGGTCACCCCACGGAGCCAGCACCAAACCAACCCACCCTTTGGGCAGCACAGCACGAGGAGGACCCACCCGCATTGCTGCTGCTGCTGCTGGAGTCGCTCCTCCCTGGCTGGAGCAGGCAGCAGGAGCTTTTTGTCTGGATGAAAAGAGAGCAGAGCTGGTTGGAGTGGCACGGTGAGATTAGTCATTAGTCATTTCACCTTCTTCAGGAGCCGCTGCTAATTGAGATGCTCAAGCATTGCTGTCACCTGGAAGCTGACTGACTCCAGCCCCTGAGGAACCCCCCTGGTGCCTCTTTATGGAAAAGTCCTTCCGAAGGAAATGGAAAATGATGCCTGAAATATTGATGAGTGTCCGTGTCCTGTAGGACCTGACTGGGGAACAACCCCCCCAGCATGATCCTATGGGTAAAAAACCACCCTGCTCTGTCCCCAGGAGGGTTCTGTGCAGTTCTGTACCCTGCTGGAGGGTGTGAGTGTTGGGGAATTGCTCTGCTTGGGGCAAGGAGAGGAGCTTTTGTTTGGACTTGATTAAGTTATCCAGAATATAAACTAGGACACAGTCTGCTAAGGCTGAATGAAATGTGCTGTATGGGGCTCTGGTGATCTCTGTGCCAAGCAAAAGGAGTCTCAGTGCCCTTCCTTCCTTCCTTCCTTCCTTCCTTCCTTCCTTCCTTCCTTCCTTCCTTCCTCCCTCTCTTCACCCCTCCCTTCATCCCTTTTCCCTTTGACCTCTCCCAGATGAGACCTTGGTAGGAAGTTGGAGGAGATTTGGTCCCGTATCAGGTGGAGAAGCCCCTGGAGACACGGGTGGTGCCAGCCCCAGACCTGGGATCAGCCCCGGCCCTGGGAGC
>NW_008587461.1:179553-181387 GCF_000691845.1 Merops nubicus | reverse complement strand
CGCGGGGGGGCCCCGCCCCAGCCCAGGGAACAGCCCCAGCCCTGGGATCAGCCCCTGCCCTGGGATCAGCCCCTGTCCTGGGATCAGCCCCTGCCCTGGGATCAGCCCCTGCCCCTTCACACCCTGCAGCAAGCCGAAGATCTCCCCAGCCTGGAGGAAGCTCCCGCATCCCAGGGACCCGCAGGGTGGGAGACTGGACCAAGCTCCTTGCCAACGGGTCTTTTGGGGATGGATTTCTCCCTGAAGCTTCCCCCGTTCCCAGGGGAAAGGGAATTTCTGGCTTTGATTTTGATTTTGATTTCCCTGCCAGCACGGGAGGGCGAGGCGGTTTGGAAGGATGTTTCCCTTTCGTTTTGCAGTCTCATTGGGCAGCTATATTTAGTCCAGTTTCTCATTTTCTGGGCTTAATTAATGAGCTGAAGTTTTCACTCACAAACACTCCAACAGCTCGGGAAGTTCAGCCTGGTCACTGGGCAGGGAAAAACATATCTGTCTTCTCTGCGAGCACTGAGACGTGACCTCTGGATAACCTGGGAGGAAACATCTCCAGGAGCTCTCCAGGAGGTGCCAGCCCCAGCCCTCGGGCGTGCTGTGCACCCACAGGGGCTCCCACACGTGCTGCCACGCAGTGCCACCCACAGACACGGGCACCATCCACCTCCCAGCACGGGGCTGTGCTGCCCGTGCCCGTGGCATCCTTCTGGGTACCAGCCCCACCGACACAGGGATGTGCTGTCACAGGCATGTGTGATGCTTGGGTGGGTTAGAGAGGAGCCTACAGGCACCTAGAGAGCTTGCACTCAGATTTTTCCTGGGTTTTTCTCTCTCCCAAGTGGGGCTGGGACACGTTGTGGCTGCACACGGGGTACAGCCAGTCCCACCTCCCCCTGATGCACGGCCCATGGTCATCGCTCTAATCATCTAAAAGGGTTTCAGAGGGTGGAGGGCTGTAAATCTTTCAAGTTTTAAGCCCCTTTCCAGCTTCGGGTTGCCACCTGGCTGCTGGCCAAATGGCTTGGCTGGGTTTCCTACGGACGTGCCAGATGCTCTTGGAGCAGTTCTGAAGGTGTGTTGGGCCATTTGTCCCCATAACCTGGGCAGTGTTTTAGTACTAAATGAGGGTGCTGTTCTAACCCACCACCCAATGCACAAGGGTGCACAGGGAGATGGGTCCACATCCCACATCCCAGCTCATCTCCAGGGTCACCCGGTGGGACCAAGGAGCCAGACCAGAACCTTTTGTGCTGGGTGCCTTGGGAGTGCTTTATTTTTTTCCTCCTTTTTTTCCCAGCTGAGCTTTGCCTGGCAGCACCTGCAGGGTTGGTGCTGCAGAGCCCCTGCCTGATGAGCTCTGTCAGACGTGTGCTCATCTGTCCAGATGTGTTAAGGCTGAGAGGACCCACGTCTGCCAGATGTGTCCCTGCACCCTCCTACCCACCCTGTCTCACCGGGTGAGAGGAGATGTGAGGTGTCTCACCAGCAGAGGGGAGGTGTGGGTGCTGCCCCTCACACCCTGCGTCACCCACCCACCCCTGGGACAGTCTCAATGTCCTGGTGTCAATCTCAGGGCCAGCAAATGGGACAGAACTACCAGAGTGCAGGGTTTGGGGGGCTGGAGAGGGATCCTTACAAAGGAAACATCAGTCCTGGGGAATGCTCTGGGGGAAAACTGGGCTAGGAAAGGAAGAAAAAGATCTGGAAGGGTTTTTGGTGTGGTTTCTTTGCAGTAGCCTCCTTCCTTGGTGTTAATGAATAATCCTAATAATTGGCACTGGACCAGGCTGCACAGGGAGGTGGTGGAGCCCCCAGCCCTGGAGGAGCTGAAAAACATGGG
>NW_008587461.1:163186-179486 GCF_000691845.1 Merops nubicus | reverse complement strand
AGTTCCTTGCCACCCAGAGTGTTTCTATTCTATTCTATTCTATTCTATTCTATTCTATTCTATTCTATTCTATTCTATTCTATTCTATTCTATTCTATTCTATCAATGCTGCATTTTAATCTTGCTTCTTTCATCCTCCCTAGCACCAACGTGGTCGTTGACACCAGCATGAAACAGGCTCAGGGAGAGCTGCAGCTCGGGGCTGAGACCCCCTTGCTCTGCCCCTCAGCTCTCACCCAGTGCTCACTCTCGTCCTGGTCCCAGTTTGCTGGTGGGGATGCAGCAGGGAGGGCTCTCAGTCCTGCTTCCCACAGCAGGCATGGGGCATCAGGGTGAAAAACTTCAGGGGAGAGGAGGAGCAGCTGGAAATGGGGGTTCTGCCTGACAGGGCTCAGTGCCTCAGACCTCCCCAGCCCACTATGGAAACACACTCACTCCATCTCCCCCAGGACCAGCACCAGCTTAAAAGAGATGTAGCTTAAAATAACACCTTCCTTAATCCCAGGTTTTCTTTTCCAGCAATAAGGAGGGTTTTTTGTTTCCAGTATGAACCCAGCCAGTCAGAATAGGCACCAGGAGAGAGGGGTGATGGCAGAAGAGCTCTAAAGCTGCACCCCGAAAACAGTGGTTGGGTGGCCCCAGGTTGCCCTGCCTGTGGGGGGGGGCAGAGGCTGCAGCCACCCCACAAAAGACATTTGAGCCTCTTTTGGGTTGAAATCAGGCAGATTTGTAAGCGAGAAGGGCATTTCTGGCACGGGGGGTGCTATAGCAACCGGGTGAAGGTGCTTGGAAGCAGCTGAGAGGGGAAATAAATAAAATAAAAGCATCTCTGGAAAGCAGAATGAAACAAAAAGGAGGAGAGGAGCCCGTGATGCCCGGGCACGGGTGGAGAACCTGGCACTGAAGCATCCAGGGGCTGTTCCTCCCCTGGTGCTTTGAAATCAAATTTCCAAAGAAGCAGGGCCAGGACCCCTGCGTGCCCCCAGACCCCCACTCAGCCCAGCACATTGCCCAGCTCCACACCCTCCCAGGGTCTTCCTCACCCCCCTCCCTGCCTCAGCAGTGGGTGCAGCCACCCCCTCGTCCCCCAGCACCATCCAGCCTCGCACAGCACCCAGATTTTTGGGGCTGTCCCTTCCTCCCTGCCCAACTTGCAGTTCTAAAAAGAAGCTGAAATTATTTTCTCGCTGGTTAAAGCTTTGAATTTGTCAGTGCTGGTGCGTCCCTCACTGGTGGGTGCTGTGATGCTGCCGACAGCCCCATCCTGAGCACCCTCTCCAGCAAATGGGACAAATCCTGCACCCTGGCAGCTGCAGCAGAGCTCAGACACCTGCCCCCCGAAACGCAGCCGCAGCGCAGGGGAAAACAAACCACATTTGATTAGAAATTTCTCCATATCACATTTGATTTTGTTTTCCCTCCCAAGCTACACCCATCCCCCCCAGAGCCCTTTCCTCAGTGCCCCGTTTTGGCAGGATTAATCTGAGATAAAGTTACCCTGAGTGACAGACTTTTCCTTTTGTGTGCTCCTCAACTATTTTCCGCCTGGCTACACCTAGAAAAACTCCAGAGAAATTCTCCAGCTTCCAGCCTTGCCAGGGGCCCCCGGCTCAGCCGACACTCACTCATCTGCTGTCTCCACGTTCAACCACGGGGAAAAAAAACCCTCACCTTCTGACAAGGGTTATTTTTATTTCTGATGAGAAGTGAAGCCTGCTGTGCACAGGTGGAGGGGGACCCGTGACAGGCGCCGAGGTGCACGCATCAAAACCATCGAGGGCTCAAGTTTCCCCAAGGAGCCTTTTTATTTTTGAGGGTGTCAAGGAGACCCCCCCAGGCTCCTGGTGTTGGGTGGTTTTGCTGCCTGGTCGGTGGTAAAGCACCACCTTTGTGTTGGGAAGGGGTGAGGGGTGGAGGGGCTGTGCCAGGCGGCATCGCCCCGAGCTGAGCTGGGGGTTGTGCTCTGCTGGGTGCAGGGCTGGTTCATGTCGTGGTGGTTGCATGGGCATAAATATGGGAATTGAGGTAAAAAACATGCAGGGTGCATGAGAACCACCCAGGAGCCAAGGCTTGAGGTCTCCTACCAGATGCAGGACCTGGCTCTCACCCCAGTGGGGTCCACGGTGGGTTTTCCTCCCCGACAGCACTTGAGGTGTGGGGCTAGTGGTTAGGGAGATGCTGGGAGGAAGATTGGACTTGATGATCCTGGAGGTTCTTCCCAACTGTGGTGATTCTGTGATTCTATGACACAAAGATGTGTCAGACATCCAGCTTGGCCCTGGAAGGGGTTTGGGCAGGGGATGGTGGCACGGGCAGAGCTGGGGCTGCTGCTGGCACGCTCACCGGGCTCCCGTCCCACGAGTTCAGCCACTTATTGATCTTCATTATTCCCTTTTTAACATTTGCTTCTGGACCTGCAGTAATTATTTCTCCAGCAGGGTGGAGGTTAGTAGGATAACTGCTCCCATTGTTAGTTTTGATTAGTTTGGGTTGGGAAAAGGCAGAGAGAAGCCATTGCTTGAAAGATGGTGTGGTCAGGAGCTGGAAAAGGTGGCTGGGGAGGGGACAGGGAAAGTCCTGCAGCCCCCAAGGCTGCACCAGGGCTGCTGGAAGGGATGATCCCACTCCTCAGGACCATGGGCTTACAGGGGGGACAGTAACCTTACATAGAAACACAAACCTGGAGAGCAAACCCCATGTGCAAGGCTGTGCTCCCCAACTCTGTGAGTCCAGGCAGTCCAGCAGGTGAAACTTCTCCCTGCAAGCCTTTGACTCCACCCAGCCAAGTGCTGGCTCTTTTTCTTTGCACCCCAGGAAGGTTTTCCCAGCTCACTCCAGACTTACCCCGGCGTGGGAGTCGGAGCCTGTTTGTTGACACCCTCCCACCTCCCAGCCCCATTATGCAGCTCCAGTAAATGCCTGTTCCATCTTGCTCTGGTCATTAGCCCCGAGTATTCCGCTCCAGAGCTTTGCTATAATGAAAGGCACTGAACTTGGGGCTCTCAATTAACTACAGTAAACGCTCTAGATCCTAGGAAAATACTTTGCTCAAATTATATTGCAATAATAATGTGGCCATCCATTGGCTCCTCTGGAGCAGAGCATGTGCCATGGATCTCAATTCTGCTTCTCTCTCATGTCATTAGCTTGATCTGTACATCTCCTTCCTGCCCAATGCACAGAGTCATTCCTAACTCCTGGGCTCCTCGGCCAGCTCACAGAACAAAGTCCCACTCCACCTCTGCCTGATAAATAAAGTCCAGCTCTTAACGAACAACACCAAGTCATTATAATTAATAAAGAGATGCAGGCGCCCGGTCCTTTGGCTGATAACTCCCTTAGCTGCAAAGCTGTCACTCCAGCACTTGAGGTCATGGGATCATAGACTGGCTTTGGTTGGAAGGGACCCTGGAGATCATCTGATCCAACCTCCAGCCATGGGCAGGGACCCCTCTCAACTAGAGCAGGTTGCTCAGGGTCTCATCCAGCCTGGCCTTGAACACCTCCAGGGATTGGCATCCACAGCCTCTCTGGGCAATCTAGTCCAGAGTCTCCCCACCCTCCTACTGAAGAACTTCTTCCTCAGATCCAGCCTAAACCTGCTCTCCTCCAGTTTAAAACCATTTCCCCTTGTCCTGTCACTGGACATTTTTGGGAAAAGTCCCTCTCCAGCCTTCCTGGAGGTTCCCTTCAGGTACTGGAAGCAGTTCTAAGGTCCCCCCAGAGTCTTCTCTTCTCCAGGCTGAACCATCCCAGCACCCTCAGCCTCTCCTCATAGCAGAGATGCTCCAGCCCCTGGATCATCTTTATGGCCCTAGAGATATTTGCAGCTGGAAGGTCACACTCCAGGCTGGGGGTAGTTTAGGGAGGGGTTAAAAGGAGCAGGGTCTGCAGCCTTTTATTACAGAAATGTTTCTTGTTGCATGGCAAAGAAGGAGGCAGCAGCAACAGGGAAGGACTTGGGCACCCACATGGTCCCACCACCACCCCAGCAGCCCATGGCAAGGGTAGCTGTGGGGGCAGGAGTGGGTGAGGAGTTTATTTTGGCCAGATCTCTGGAAAGCTGGGGGGAGGGTGATGCTGCCCGTGCAAACAGGGCCAGCAGGGTCATGCTGGTGCCGTTACCCAGCCCAGTGCTGCTGCCTTCCCAATCTCACCCAGCCTGCAGGAGTCTAATAAAACAAGTCCACACGTTACAGAATCAATTTCCTCTCTATTAATTTGGGTCTCTTAAGATTTATCATCGTCTTTCATCACCAGATTAAAAGCAATTGGCAAAGTCTCAAATAACCTTTTAATTCTGAGCTGGGAGCCAAGATCCAGATGCACGGAGTCATGTCCTCTGAGGGGGCACTGTCCAAAGGGGGTGGGGTCCAGCACCCCCATTCCAGCCCAGGACACGGGCACATCCCTCCCTGTCCTCCCTGCAGCCAGTCTCTTGGTTGGAGCAGGGCAGCAGTTCGTGGTGGAATTAATTACAGTTCTTCCTCTGCCTTCAATCGAAGCCCACACTTTGATATTTATGTTCCCAGTTGTGGGTTGCGGCCTTGATTCATTAAGATTTGCATAGTAATTGTTTTCTTCTAACGATCTGGGAGGATGGCACCGTGGGGAGACGTGTCCTGCACAGGCAGGCGGGGGGGCTGGAGCACATCACTGAGCAGCATCACCACCCCCCGAGCACCACGCCTCTGAGCAGGGCCAAAATGGGGCCAAACTGGGCCAAAAACGGAGCCAGAGGCTCCTGCACCCTCAGCCCTCTCCAGGACAGAGGGTTGGGGCCACCAGCAGCAGCCACAGGAGCGGGTGCTCCCGGCGTCACGTAGCTGGAAGGACCCTGCAGCTGTTTTTTTAATTTTCAGAAGTATTTCATGCTAAATCCCAAGTTTTCCATCGGGCAGCCCCGATTTCAGCACGTTTCCTGAACGCCACGTTGGGTTTTGATGGACAAAACTCACCTGAAATGGTCAAAACTTCCTTAGAAAGACAAATCCTCCCCATTCCTCCAGCTTGAGCTGAGAACAAATTCGTGTGCAAAGCAGCATAAAAGACAGGAGCTATTTCAAAATAACAGAAAGAGCTGATTTCACCAAAATCCCCGGCCAGGACTGCCCTGTCCCCTCTGCCTGCCTCCCAAACCTTTCCAGCCCCCCCATTTCCCAGCAGCTCGCATTAAACGTTTGGCTCCGAACAGAGATCCGAGGGAAGAAATTCCCTTGCTGGAGGGGGGTGGAGGGGAAATAATGAAGCTGAAGAAAACCTTGTTTTCTTGCTCAAAAGCCAGCCCCCAGTCTGTGTGCCCATCATGAGAGCTCGGGGAGCCTCTGCTGCCCCCCGGGGCTGGTGCAAAGCGCTTGGCTCCCGTCCCAGATCTGATGGCTTCGCTCTCCCCCCTCCACGTCTCCCTCTCCTCGTTATATTTGTATATTTGATGAGCATTTCACATTCATGCCGTGGCTGGGTCTCCACGGAGAGCAGCACCTCGGTAGCTTCAGCGCCAAACTTGGCCAAGTTCTGCCCCAAAATGTGGTTGGGTTCTCCCAGCCGTGGCAAAGGGGGTTTGGGCCAATCTGGCCACGTCTCTTCAGTCACCCGTGGAGATCTCATTGCTCTCAAGCCTCCAGAGTGAGAGTTGTTACGTGCTGCCTCTCCTCTGTCTGATCTCAGCTGCGTTTCTCTTCTTGTGTTATTTTCTTCTTCTTTTATTTTATTCTTAATAAAAGGGTTAAATCTCTCCAGAAGCCTGACAGAGGAACTCTTGGACCATACTTTCTCCATCACTCTCAATCCAGGGTTTGAGATTGAAATCTCCATCCCCACCACATCATTCCAGCCCTACCTCTTTCCAAGTCAGGAAACACGGAGAGAAAAACTTGGAAAAAAAGGAAAAATGGAGAAAACCACCAACAGCCACCCGGGCTGCTGCCAGAGGAGGATGTGATGAACATCCCCACCCGCCCCGGGCTCCTCAGGGGCCAAGAGCTCCCAGAATTTGCTCTTCTGCCTTGCTGGGTGCTGAGCAGGGGGCAGAGCAGCTGTGGTTGGGTGTGTGGGTGCCAGCAAAACACCAGAGAAGCAGGTTCCCCTTTTGCATTTGGAAAAGTGACTTATTTTGGGTTTTCATTACTTTTTTATATGCTTGACCCAGGCAGCCCACAGAGACCATGAACTGAAGACAACTCCCAGGGTTTGACTGAAGAAGGATCTCAAGGAAGGGGAGAAACTGGGGGAAACCCGGCAAATTGCTCTCTACAGCTGCCTAAAAGGAGGTTGGAGTGAGGCTGGTGGACTTTTAAAGCTGATCTAGTTCAGCCCCCCCTGCACTGAGCAAGGACATAGAATCATAGAGGCATTTTGGTGGGAAGAGACTTTTCAGATCAAGTCCAACCCTCCCCCAGCACTGCCAGGTCCCCACTGCCCCGTGTCCCTCACACCACATCTCCATGGCTTGGAAACCCCTCCAGGGGTGGGGACTCCACCACTGCCCTGGGCAGCCTGGCACAGCCCTGGGCAACCCTCCAGGGCAAGAAATTGTTCCTCAGGGCCAACCTCAACCTCCCCTGGGGCAACTTGAGGCTTTTTCCTCTTGTCCTGTCCCTTGTTCCTTGGGAGCAGAGCCCGACCCCCCCCTGGCTCCAGGCTCCTGTCAGGCGCTGTGCAGAGCCAGAAGGTCTCCCCTGAGCCTCCTTTGCTCCAGGCTCAGCACCCCCAGCTCCCTCAGCTGCTCCTCCCCACACTTGGCCTCTAGACCCTTCCCCAGCTTCACTGCCCTTCTCTGGCCACGCTCCAGCCCCTCTAGGTCCTACATCTTCCACTAGATCAGGTTGCTCAGGTTGGATCCGCTGCTGTGGCAGAGCTGGGGTTCCTGTGTGGATGTGCTGGTTCTGCCATGGGCATCCTCCTGGGCCATGGTGAGGACAGCAGTGGGGCAGAGACACACACGTCTGCTGGGTGCACGTCTGTGTGAGCTCCAGGTTGTGCTGAGGCCAAGCAAAGCTCTGCCCAAGACCTGGAGAATGGGAGAAGGCTGGAAGTAAATGACTGCGCAGCTCTGAACTGACAAGAAGAGATCATTTAAATCCAAAGCAAAGGTTAATGATATCCTGACAGTGCCAGAGGATCCTCAGCTTCTCCTTCTCACAGATCCAGAGTGGGAAATTGCAGCTGAGTGACAGCCCTGAGAGCTGGAGATAGCAGGGATGGGGTTGGGCTGGGACATAAACCACGCTGGGGACAGCAGCAGTATTTTAGCTGCCAAACCCAAAGGTTACGTGTGGATGACAGATGTTTATTTGCACGTTGGTGTGATGGAAGGGCAGCAGTTGTGTTGGCTGGGTGGTGATGCCTGGTGTGGTGTGTGCCTCCTCCCCTGCAGCAGCGTGTGTGGAACGTCCAGCTCCGCTCGGGCGAGCGGCTGCAGAGGAAAGATGATGGTGATGAGGAGGAGGATGATCACAAAGGGGGAGTTTTCCTCCTCTCTGTACGTCCAACCTGCTTTGCAGATGATTTTCTCCCTCCCAGGGTAGTGGTGGAGATCTGACCAGTGACTTCCCAATGTCAAAAATCCAATGGGATGGTGAAGAATCCCCGGATATCAGCTCACCAGGGGCAGCTGTTGGGTGGGTGCTCCCCCTCTCTACCAATGCAGGGCTCTGTCCTCCTTTTGCTGACCCTGGAAGCAGCTCAGAAGTCACCAAGGAGCCACCAGGACCAGCAGGACTGAGTTTTGGGGTGCACCCTGTGGCACCATCAGCTCCAAGCCAGGCTGGGCGGGGAGGGGGCACAACGACGCTCCCCTTGCGGGGGGCACCAGACCCCAGCTCAGGTCTTGGGGAAGGTGGAAGCTCCTGTTCAGCTTTAAGAGGAACCACCCTGGCTCCCCCATGCCAAGCCCTTTCCAGAGCCCTCCCAGGCAGCTCCTGCTCTCCCTCCACCCTCATCAGAGACACGCACCGAGCGCTTCACATCTTCTCAAGCGATTCCCAACCAGCATCTCCTGGGACCTGAGGCAGAGAAGCCTCTTCTTTGAAAGACCCACACCAAAGCCTGGATCTGAGCTTTGAACCTACCACGTGTCATCACCCAGAATAATTCATGTTAAACATTTCCTTGTAGTGGTGCAGGGGCCAGAGCTCCCTTTGCTCCTGGGCTGTGCTGGAGGGTGGGCAAAGGGGTGAGAGCATCTCCGGAGGGTTTGTGGGATGCCCAAAGATCTGCAGAGCCCCTGGGGAGCAGCACTGCTCACGGGGTTGATAGGATGGGGCACAGTGTGGGTCCTGAGTCCCTGGAAAGGGCTGCATGGGTCCCATCCTGCACGTGGGAAGCAGGAGGCTGGGAGCAGCTGCCAGCCCTGCCGTTGGCAGCACCTTCAGCCTTGCTTTGTGTGTGTTTATGATCACAAAATCGATGCTTTAAAAAGTTGAGTGCAAATTTAGAGGGTCAGCAAAACTACAGCTTTGAGCAGACACCTTGTCCATGCTTTATGTTCCCTGGGAGCAAGGGGGCATGTTCCTCCTCCTCCTCCCCCCTCCTCAGAGACAAAGGCAAGCAGGAAAAGAAGGCAATGGGAATTTGGATGTAATTTAGGGACTGGCTGGTCCCACCTTGCAGGGGAGGAGGAGGAAGGTGGAGATGGGGACAGAGCTCTGCAAGCAGAGGTGAGAACTGGCCATTGATGAAGGCAGCAACCACCTCCCACTCCAGCACCTAAGAACCATCCAGCTGAAAGCTCCAGGGTGATGGGGGGATGGAGAGACCTGCACCCAAGGGTGCTGCAGGAGCCCAGCCTTCATCCCACACACTATGAAGGCACAAAAAAAGGGCTCAGAAAGTCCAAAGCAAGGGCCAAGGCACACATCTGCAGGGTGCATTCCTAAACCAGTCATTTTGTCAGATAAAAACACACCCTCAAACCTCCACCGAGTGCCTGCTGCCAGTCGTTGGGGCTGGGGGGGAAAGAAATTGAGAAAAGCAGCAGAAGCAGAGGCAGAAGAATTCAATATTTCTATTTGTTCTTATCCAAATAAATTGAGATGTATTTGTGGAAGTGTCAGAGAAGCCCGCAGGAATGAAACTATAAAATAACACAGCTGCTTCCTGAGTCTATGACAGACAGGCTGGATTAATGTACCGGCGTTTTTATGGTCTGTTAACAACTGATATGGGTTTTAAATATATTATCTCCCATTGTATTGTCTGTCATTTTAAAAACTGCTCATGTCTATTGTGTTTGCTTTTAAGAGGTGCTTATGGAACAATCAGCCAGTCGCTTCCCCACCTCTCCCCTTCTCTCCTTCCTAGATATATCATTGTCTCACCCTCTGCCTCTCTTTTTTGCCTCAGATAGGTTTTCCCCAGCACTTTCATGGGCAATTTATTCCAGCACCTATCCAAGCCCCCTCATGGTCCTTAATTCCAGCAGCTTTAAAAAGCTTTTCCACCTTCAAACCTGGTTACCTTTGAAATGTGGGTGAGCTGGGGAGAGGGTCAGGCAGGAGCAGGGGTGGGGACAGAGCTGCTGGAGGGGTGCAGAGGTGAGAGATGGGTGCAGAGGTGGGAGATGGGTGCTTGTGTTGCCCCAGGCTGCAGTGTGGTCGTATCCAGGTCTCCAGGTACCTGCACAGCCAAGCATGAGGGAGAGAAAAGGAGCCAGAGGTGAGGCCTGGGCTGGGGAAACCAGAGGATGGGGTTTAGTGAGCGTGCTTAGGAAGCCATGCAGGGTTTTGGGGTGTGGTGAAAGCCCTGGGTTGGCTCTCCGTGGTTGATGGCTGAGCAAAATTTGGGGTTTCTTCTTGGCTAGGACTAGTGGGGAGCAGGACAATGAGGGAGGGGGCTCCTGGATGCCCCAGAAAGGAGTATTTCAAACTAGACCTCCTCCAAACCTCTTCAGTGAGTCCCTTAGCCCAGGAAATGCTCCCAGGCAGAAGTTCCCCATGACTTTGCTTTCACCATCTCCCCTTGGCCAGTTGCCTCATCCATATCACGTCTTGCAATGGAAGATCTGTGACCTCCTCCACCCTGCCCAGCTGGGTCCCCCCTCAACAGCAGCATCGTCCATCACTGCTAATGACTCCTCCAGCCCACCCTGAGCATCGTCCATCACTGCTAACGACTCCCCCAGCCCACCCTGGGCCTTGCACTGCTCCTCGTCTGGGAGATGCAACGAGATCGATGGCTGCAGATGGCTCTGACACAGATGGAGCCAGGAGGAAACATCTGGACCATCTTGCTGGCATCTGGCGTGGAGCAGCACTTCCAGCCAAGCACCAGTACATCAGCAGAGGAAAATGCTGCCCACCACCAGCTCCTTGGCTGGTCCCACTGCCCCTCTAGGCCCTGGGGCCATCCTCACCCCCACGGAACAGCATCAGGACCAGGGATGCTCAAGACATTAGCTCAGCCCCACCTCCTGCCTTCCACCTGCATGACCCTAAAAGTGTCCTTTTCCCCCACCTGGTGTCCCTGACAAGCAGGCAGCCCCAAAACAAGCGTGGGGTCCCAGTGGGACTGAGGCAGGCAGGGAGGGAGGGGTGGTAATGGATGTGTGCTGGCGTCCATAATTTTCTCAAAAGCCTTGAATTGCTACATTCGAAATTACATTAGATTGCAAGAACAAAGATGCCCTTTGGATGCTCTGGAGCACCACTGGAGATAATGAAAGGAGAGGAATCTCGATAAGGATGAAAGATCTCTCCCTTCAGCTTCCCCTGGCTGATAAAGTGCTGCCCAGATGAGGAGAATTTAGAATAAAAAGCATCTCCAAAGTAAAACAAAGTAAACACAGCCCGGCATCACTCGAAGAAGATAAAATTACACCGTGGAGAGGAGACAAACAGGACAATAAAGAGAAGCACTCGAGGTAACGGGGAGAAGGACAACCCAGATTTGAAGTGAGAAGGGAGATGAGGGGAACAGCAAGTGGGAAATGGGTGAAAGGTGTAAAGTTTGGGCTCCCACATGCCTCCTTGCCGTGCCCCTTGGCCTGGGCAGCAAAGGGAACGGCCCCTTGATGCTGCTGTGAAGATGAGATCAGAGAGGAGGTGATGCCAGGGTGACCTCCTCGGCGTGTGCCAGCCTCTGGTGGGAAGGGGAAGGTGCTGGTTTTCTGTAGCTGCCACTGTCACCTGGGTTTAACAGTGCTGTGCCTGGCTGCAGAGCTGGCAGGGCACCAGCAGGGTGGGGGAGCAGCACTGGGAGCAGCGGGGTCCTGCAGAAACTGGGGGCCACAGAGCCCCTGGGAAGCGGTGGCCAGGGTCTGAGCCCCACGCTGGGGTCCTGGGCTTGCTCCTCGCTCTGCTCAGAGCCTCTCTGCAGGTTCAGAGCTGCCTTTGCCCCTGTTTGTGCCCCAGCAGTGCCCAGGTATGGCCGGAGCAGCTCAGGTGGTGCCCAGCTCTGCCTGCTCCCAGGGATGCGGCCGCGGGCAGCTCCGCGCTGCCATGGCAACCAGGGATGCAAAACTGCTGCTTCCAACCCCAACCAAACAGAGCCACCCCGAAGAACCTCCTTGCCTTGTTTCCCCCTGGGTTCCCCTCCCAGGAGTGGGTCAGGAGCTGGTGCTGCCTGGTGGCACCAGGGGTGTGAGGAGCTGTGACATCCCTTCCCCTGCGTGGGGTCTTCCCAGGCCGTGTCTCCAGCAGGCTCTGTTTGGAGTGTATTTAGCTAAACAGTGGATTTTTTTCCTCAGTGCAGAGGTGGTGACCACTTGGCCACTTGAGCTGCTGCATTTTAAGTCTATGTGTTTAGTCTGGAGAAGAGGAGGCTGAGAGGAGAACTTATTGCTCTCTACAACTGCCTAAAAGGAGATTGGAGTGAGGCTGGTGTTGGTCTCTGCTCCCAAATTATTGATAGGATGAGAAGAAATGGCCTCAAGTTGTGCCAGGGGAGGTTTCAATTGGATATTAGGAGGAATTTCTTCCCTGAGAGAGTGGTCAGGCACTGGAATGGGCTGCCCAGGGAGGTGGTGGAGTCACCATCCCTGGAGGGGTTCAAAAATGGGTAGATGTAGCATGTGAGGCTCTGGTCTGGTGGTCAGGGAGATGTTAGGATGGAGGCTGGACTCAATGATCCTAAAAGTCCTTTCCAAGCGTCATGATTCTCTGATTCTGTGATTTTGTGGTGTACTTCTTGCCTCAATAGCCTGAAAGGGGGAAAATAAGCCCAAGGAAGGTGTGAAATGGCCACGTACACCAAGACTGAGCCTTTCCTGTCCCTGTCCCCATTGCAGCTGTAGTAGCAGGGTATGATGCTCCATCTCTGAGCCCTTTGTGAGGGCTTCAGGCTGCCTTTGCCTGTCCACAGGAACAGTGCAGCCCAGGAACGTGCTGCCATGTGCATGCCTTGACCCTGTGTGCAGGGAGCTGCTCAGGACAGGGACACGTCTGGGGACGTCATGTGTGTGACAGTTAATATGCAACAGGTTTTGGGTGTTGGCTGAGGGCCTGGCCCAAATCCAGAGTTTATAGACATGGTGACTTCTTGGATGCTTGAAAATTGGGATTTATTTTCCATCAGTGGAATTCATAGACTCGTAGAAAGGTTTGGCTTGGAAGGGACCTTAAAGATCACCCAGTTCCAACCCCCTGCCATGGGCAAGGACACCTCCCACTACAGCAGGTCACTCAAAGCCCTGTCCAGCTTGGTCTCGAACACCTCCACTGATGGAGCATCCACAGCTTCCCTAAGCACTCTGTGCCAGTGTCTCACCAGCCTCAGAGTGATGAAATTTTTACCTTTTGCCCTTCACCAGTACTCCCTGGCTGGGTCACAGCCCCCAGCTCAGCCAAAGCCAGCCTGTGGCTACTGCCACCTCCCCACACCCAGCCAGGACCAGACCTCCCAGCAACACCCCATGGTACAAGGCTCCAGGGCTGCACGGGTGCTGGAGTAAGAGAGATTAAACTGATATAAGTTCCTCTCTGGGAATCCCAGCAAGTCCCTAAGCAAGAAATCCTAGGAGAGGCTGTTACTATTTCATGGGGACAAAACCCAATGGGTGTCCATAGAAATGATGCTGTAGGGAACTGCAGCACACCTCCTGTAGGAACAGCAGCTGCAGAAGGGCTGGAGGAGCAGTAAGATTTAATTACATATGGCTGAGTACCTTCAAACCTGGTTCTGTGAAGTGAATACAGAGAGCCTGAGTTTAATTGAGTGCATCTTTGGAGACAAAGGCAGCACAGCGACGACGGGAGCGCCAGAGCCAGAGCATCCATCAGCCTGGAAGGAGGATGCTCTGTGGCTGAAGGACTCTGCAGATTTGGGGCAGCTTTTAGGGAAAGGCCTCCCCACGTCCACCTAGAGTCATCCCATCACCTTTTTGGCAGCAGGAGGGTGATTTCCCCAACCCAGATACCCTTGGAGCGAGACGAGCTGCCCCAGAGCATCCTCTGACAGCAAAGGAGCTGAGGTCTCCTTTTTGGGGTAAATAGGGCAGTGTTGGGACAGCACTTGTTGTCTTCAAGTCCTTGCTTTGCTGCTGGCCTCCTTGGTGGCACTGAGCAGGTCTCTGGGGTGTGATGGCATCGAGGTCACTGTGGGGACAGTGATGCTGCAGAAGGGAAGGCTGATAAATACTTTCAAAGACAACTTAATAGAAGAAACGTTCTGAGAAGATTATAGTTTAATCATTTGATCCCCTAGGTTGATACCACCACTGGAAAGGCATTCCTTCTATTTTCCACAAATACCTGCAGTGTTTCCAACCAGGCAGGATTTAAACCTCTCCGTAGCCAGGTCTGGAATCTGCTACCCATCATTTCCTGCCAGGATGGAGAGCAAAGGGATGTGATGTTGCCTGGTAGTTCAGGGATATCCCAAACCAGCCCTCCATCTCCAGGACCCCCGTGTGAACCTGGGCTGGAGGAGAGCAGATCAACCAAGAGCCATATTGACTCCCAAGAGCTGCTTCCTGCTGGGTCTCCGTGTCTTGGGAAGGCAGGAGAGGGGGAGTTCCTGCACCTCGAGTTTCTGGGTCAGATGTGTTGCACCAGGAGGACCATCAGTGTCCTTCTTGCTTCTGCTGATACCACTGGCATCTATCCCAAGTTTTGTACCAGGGAGAGGACAGCACTTAGGTCTCACCCCAAGGGACCAGCACCATGGGGAAGCCTTCTCCTTCCTCCCCTCCATCCAATGCACACATGCAGTCACAGGGACCTCCACAAACCCCTGCAAGGCCAAAGTGATGAGTGAGAGAGAGATGAACCCTAAAGAGCAGGCCTGAAAGCTTCTCCTGGAGAGAAGTGATGTCTCCTCTGGTACCTGTCTCCTCTTCACTCAACCACATGCTCCATCACTGGGTTTCATCGCAGGCATCAAATGGGGAATGAAGTTATTGAAACCTTTCCAGAGTGATTTTTTCCAGACCTGTCTTTCTGAAATCCCCCTGTGCTAGAAAGTGTGTAAAAATACAGAGGGAATAAACAGCAGAAACTGTCTAAACAAGCCCAAACAGATTGGGAACTCAAATCTCACAAGCCGTATGCAGCTTCACGCTTCAAATCACCATAAGCATTTGCAGCGAGCTGCAGGATCGCCTTTCTATCATAATTAAATATGTCTGTCTCCCAGCAAAGGGAGCAGAGCTTAGGGGAGTTGTCACCATCCTTAATCTCAGCTGCCATTCCTCAGCAGCCTTGTCAGAGCAGCAGCAAAACGGGCTTTTTTTGGGGGGGAAAAAAGTGTCTTCCAGGAGAGACTTTGAGAGATGTCCCAGGTCTTGTATTCTGCTTTGCTTGGAGTGGGGTGGATCCAGCCCTGGAGAAGAGCAGTGGGGTGTTAGAGCAGGAGGGGTATTGGAGTAGGAGGGGTATTAAAGTAGGAGGGGTATTAAAGTAGGAGGGGTATTTTGGAAAGTTGGGTTCAATAGGTTGGGTTGGACTTGTGGGTATCTTTGGGTTCTAGGAAAGAGACAAAGGGATGGGAAGGTGTGAGCGCAGGGTGCAAAGTAGGAGGGGCATTTTGGAAAGTTGGGTTCAATAGGTTGGGTTGGACTTGTGGGTATCTTTGGTTCCAGGGTGGGGAGGTGTGAGTGCAGGGTGCTGAGCCCTGGTCCCTGCCCACCTCTATCTACAGACATCATGTCTGGTCTGGGGGAGGTGTCATCCTTACCCATCCACTGGAGGAGCTCCAGGAGGAGCTGGGGGCTGTGCTGATCTCTGATCTTGGTGAAAAGAGATCCTGGAATCCTCACCCTCACCTTGCCCTGCCCTTGGGTAGGATGCTCCATCCCTGAGCAAGCACCCCTGGGGTGACTTGGCCATGTTAAAAACCTCCATCTCTCCTCCATGGGTAGAGGTGATCTCACCAGGGGAAGACATCTCCACACGCAGCATTTTCATTGATAAAATGGAGCTGCTTTGCTGTGAAAATGCCAGTGTGACCCCACAATGGGAAATCGATGGGAGTCCAGCATTAATTAACCATGTCTGCAGTGGGGGCAACCCTTGAAATAAAGCTGAGTGAAGCTTTTGAGCCTGCAGCTGGGGCAGGATCCATCTCGGTGCTGGATGCCTCCAGCCCTGTTTCCTTTTGCCACCCTCCTCCACGGATTCCTCCCTCTCAGCTTCCACTTCCCCCTCTCCATCTCCACTCCCGTTGGGAGCTGCTGGTGAACCCTTCTGGGTGGAGAATTGGAGGACCCACCAGGAGCTGCTGAAGGTCAGGCTGACTGCTGCCTTCCAACGGGGCGGCCTCCAGAGAGTAAACAATAATTAACCTTAAATTAAAACTGGTTGTAATCTTTGATTACCCGCCTGGTTCCGCGATGTGCCAAAGCCCATTTTGTTTCTGGTTTCCTTGGAGACACCACCCGGTCTCCCCACCCCCTTCCACCTCTGCTCCAGCTTTTTTTAAAACAGGTTTAAAAACAGCTATTAGGAGAGCTTGTTAATCATCATACCAGGCTGCTAATGCACTCTGGCCACAGTTAATTGTAGCGAGCTGCAAAGATGCTGCAAATGCTTTCAGTGGATGTAATTGCCCCCCTGTTCCTCCCCTGCCCTCCAGCCCCCTTCGCTGCTGAGCAGGAGCCTCTTCCCTACCCAGGTTCAGAATTTGGCTGCTGTTCTGATTTTGGCTTCACAGATGGTGGCACCTCCAAAAATTCAGGGCAGGGAATTTTTCCCTTCCCAAACTCCCCCGAGCCCCGCTTTGCATCGCAGCCCAGCAGCAGCACGGGCACGTCAGGAGAGTGGGGTTGGGGAGGGTGGGATTTGGGGGGCTGGGAAGCACAGGGCTCGAGCTGGATCGGGCATCCTGGGGGGCTGGGGTGTCACTAACAGCAGGTTGTGGCTGCAGCCAC
>NW_008587461.1:156198-163000 GCF_000691845.1 Merops nubicus | reverse complement strand
CCTGCTGATGTAGGTGGAGGCAGGTCTGGCCTCCAAGGGCTCAAATTTGTAAATCAGTTCAGCACAGGATTTTTTCCCAAGTTAAGCAATCTCTTCAAGACTTCCCAGCAGGAGGCCAGAGCCTGGGGCTGATAAAGAGCTCCACTGAGACAGCAGCTGAGACGTTGCCTTGGACGGGGCCGGTGTGAGTCAGGAGTGGGACCAGTGGGATGGACCCCCCCAAAACCCCTGTTCCCAGGGTGCTGCTGTGCCCTGGTCGATCCCATTTGCTGGGGCTGGAAGCGGGTGACCCACCTGAGCGGGTGTTAATTGTGGCTCTGGCTGCTCCCGCTGAAATGACAGATAGGGGACAATTCTGCCAGTTGACAATAATTGTTCTCCTAATTACAGCATTGACATTTACTGGAAAGCCACTGCAATCCCATTACCTTCTTATGCTAAATTCTGCGACGTGAAAATCACATTCCCTGTCTCCTTCCCCTGGTAGGAAGCCTGCTGGATACAGGCTTGGTCACTCCCTCTGCAACCACTGAGCCTGGTCCTGGGGTGCCCTGCGGGAGCTGCTGCTCGGTTGGGTTTGGGGAGGTGGCTTTCAGGAGGGTGGGTATTGATATTTTGGACATTTCTTATCCTGCATCTCGTAGCCCTTCACCTGGATGGGGATGCTGGAGGACGCAGCCTGCTGCAGATCCAGGAGCTGCCACTCCAGGATTAACCCGTGGCACGAATCCATCCCCCTCCCAAAATAACAAGGGACAGCAGCTAAGATGCAGAGGGAGTTTTACAACAGTATTTCTCTCTCTGTACTGCAGGTAGCCAGCCTGAGCCTGTGCAGCCTCCTTCTCCCCCAGAAGCAAGCGGACAGTGCCTGTGAATAATTAATTTTTAAGACCCTTAATATTTTATAAATGGTGGTAATGAGCCGATGTTCTGTTTTGTTTAGCTGCTTATGTGTCATTAAGTTGGGAGGCTGTGAACAAGATACTTCAATTTAATGCTTTGCCCTCAGAAATCTCTTTTAATAAATAAAGCACTGTAGTTCTTCTCTGGAGAGGCAGAGTTTGGTTAAGCTGGATAAATGATGATGATGATGATGAGGTCTTTCAACAGCTTCTTCTTCAGCCCTCCTCTTTTCGTGCTTCACGCTGAATCAGATCAAAGCAATTATTTAAAAGGGAGAAACTCCTAATTTTCAGCGTTGGGAAACCCAAAGTAGGGTCTTGCCCAATGTCAGAGCTGAGCCCCAAAGCTGGACTTTCCTCCCAAGCCTTTACCAACCACCAGGGTCACATCCGAGATGGAGTAAGGAAAGGGCTGAAATTCAGGGACAAAATCACTGCAGAGGAGGTCCCTTCCCTCTGCAATTTGAAGAAGTCAAAGAGGCTGGCCCATCTCCAAGGCAGAGAGGAGCAGAAGCATCATCTCCTCTTTGAATTATAGTCCTTTTTTTTAAAAAAAAAAAAAAAGGAAAAAAAAGCATTTTTCCCTCTCCAGGACGACTGCTGGGAGGTGATCATTTTTCTTTGAGAAACTGAGGCTCCCTTGTAAAACTTCTGGAGAAATAAGGTCATTTGTCAATTCAAGTCATTCTCTTCCACACATAAAAAACATGGCAAGTGCAGTTTTTTTGTAAAATCTAAATTGAAAATAAATAGCAAGCGGGCAGTTCTTGGTGATAAAACCTCCCATTCTGTAGATTTCTGGTACAATATTTATTTTATCCTCTTTATAACTACAAGGGCTGTCTCTGTGTGTTATTAAAGTAATGCATTTGCTTAACCTGCACTTAAATTCCCTCCCAACCTTCCCTGATTGTACATCTCACTGCTACATGTTCCCAGCCTGCTGGTCTCAGCTGGACAATTATATTAACTGCTTCTATTTGCAATTACTATGAATCATAAAGCAAGTCTGAATGGATTGTTTTTCTTTATTGAAAATGTTTAAACTTAATGCATCGCAAATGTCACAGCCATGGGGCTGCTCCTCAGCTCTTTGGGAAGTGCCTGGCTGCCTTTGGTGGCTGCTGATGGAGCATCACAGATGACATCTGTTATTTCCTCCCTTCTGCCCATCTCTTTCCCCCCCCACACAAGCAGTTCCCTTAATCTCTCTCCGAGCCCAAGGACTGGCAAGTGATGGAGGCACCCAGCCCCACCCCAAAACGGCCACAGATGCTGCCCATGAGCTGAGTTCCAGAGGAGATTTAAGCCTGAGCTCCTCCTCCCTCTCTTCTGTTGGGCTGCCTGTGAGGTGCAAGGTTGTGCTGCAGAGATGTTCTCCAGGGAAGTTTGGAGAATGCTCAGGACAAGCCCAAGGTTACGGGTTGCAGCCCTGGGGAGCGTTCCTGCTGCATCCCGTTGACTTTTCTGGATGCTCCTAAGGTCTACCACACTCATTTGGGGTTTCCCCTCCCTGTCCCCACAAGGAGCTCTACCCCACGTTGGTAGGATGAAGTTCTGAAGGTCTCTGAAGCTCCTGGCTATCTTTGGTGTCTCTTGGTGCAGAGGCAGGTGAGTACCAAGGGAATGATGGATTTAGTCCAGCAGGAGTTGGATGGTGTCCCACAAAGCACTCTCATTCCCGCAACTCATCTTGCAGCTCTCAGCTGTACTTGGCTTTTATTTTAAGTCCAGCCAGGACAAATTCTCCTTGTGCTGTGGGTCTGGGGTGGTTGATGGCCCTGGATTACACTGGTCTGATTGGTGCAGGAAAATGAAGGTGACCTAAAACCATGGAAAATTGAGGGAGGAGGATGGGGAGGGGGAAATTCTGATTATTGCAGGGCTGGAGACTTGTGCTTGGAGACAGGCAGACTGTGCCTGTCCCCATGACTGACAAGGAGCTGTGCTTGGAGAACAGGCTAAATTAGATGACTACATTTTGATTTCTTAATTAATATGTTTTAAATGTCACTGCAGGGTGGTTTGTGCCAGTTAGCTGAGAGAGCCAAGGAATTGAGTACAGATGGGCCTGACCCAAATCCTGGCGTTCCACAACCCTGGGTAGGTTTGGATTTGGCTGGGACCTGGGTCTGACTTGTTCTGTCACCGTTGCCTTTTTGTGGAGCCCCAAATGTTGAGGCTGATGATCCAGCTGTGGGAAACAGCTTTGCTCACTGGGATGGGATGTGTGCAGGACAAGGTTCCCCCCTCAATCCCACGGCCCTGGGGTGCTCTCATTTCATGGAGGAGCCCACGAGAAGGCTTGGGTCAGGCTGAAGATCTTTGCAAACCCTTTGTGGCCTGGAGAAGGCTTCAAGGTTTGTTTTTCTGCATTGAGGAGCTGCATTTCTGACCCTGTGCAAGACTTGCAAGCCCAAGGTGGACCCGTGCCAGCTCCGAGCGTTGCCAACGCGGTGGGTAGAGCTGCTCGCTCTGAGCTCACTCTTGCTTATGCCATAAACTGGGAGTAACTCCAAGGACGTGGGAGAGGTTGGACAGTGGAGAGCTGGTTGAGGATGAAGCAAGGCTGGCTGAAGGCCAAAGCAAATCCAATTTGCCTTCCAGCCCTGAGACAGGAATTTGCAGAGTTAAGTTCAGCTTGGGCTCCGTGTTTTGGTTCAGCTCAAACTGCTCCCTCCGCTTGAGTCTCGGTATCATCAAAGTCTCCTTAATAAGATTTGTATCTCCAACACAGTCATTTGCAGCATGTTGTTAATGCATCCAAAACGGCAACGTCCCGCATCCCATAATAGTTGCATTTTTGAAGAATTATATGGAGGTTTTTTTGTTGTTGTTGTTTTTAAATGACTTTTCAGGTTCAGGCAGAGCAAGATAACAGTGGAGATGAAATCAATAGCACGCAGAACGGATAGAAAATTACCCAGGCTTAATAAACTTCACGCATGGCTTCCTATTGCAGCTGTATATCAGAAAGAAAACAAATAGAGATGCTGTCCTGGCGAGGAGAAGTTGGTGCTGGTTGAAATAAGATGGTTATTAAAAGGGTTACAGATGATGCAGCTTTTATCTTTCCCGGGTGCCTTTGTTTCCTCCTATTCCTCCTGCATTCCCAATGGTTGGGTTTGTATCTCGAGCTCTTCTTTCCTCAGAAAGTCCCACAAGAAATTGCTGAGTTTCTAATAATTGTTTCCTCTCCTCGGATCCACGGTCCCTATGGCCAGCCCTGCTCTTGGGTATTAAAGAGTTTGAGGGAGAATAATGCTGATATTCACCCAAAAAGTTGAGTGCCTGCCTCCTTTGGCATTCTCCACGAGAGGGACAGGCACAGAACAAAGCCCCTCACCCCCTTCCCTGGGGAAACGTGGGAGAGATCAACATACTAAAGCAATTAAAAAATAATCATCACAGACCAGTAGCAAAGGAAAAAGCATAAAAAGTGGGACTAATTTTATGACAAGAAATGAGGCTGTAAAACCAGGAGCAATTAGACCACAAAGGCAATTACAGCGTTTTCAAAAGGCTCAGTGAAATTTATTTACTTCTTCCTTTTTTTTTCTGGAAGGCTTTTGGGGAAAGGAGACTTTCTTTTTTTCTTTTTCCCCTCCCAGTTCTGACAGGAACCTGGCACCAGGAGTTTCTTTTTTACCTCCAGATCTCAACTGTGAGCTTCTGGAACTTTATATTTTGGAGGAAGAAAACAAGGCAGAGGAGCAGTGTGAGACACCCCTTAGGGCATGGACCAGCTTGTGAAGGTTTTGGTCACTTCCTCCTCCCAATGCTTTCCCAGGCAGTGGTTTTAGTTGGTTCCCCTCCTCGTGAGGAGAAATCATGGGGCTCAGGGAAGAAATGCATCCAGAGGGAAGGAGGAAAACCTCTGGCTCCCCAGATCATGGGTGTATGTCATGGGTTTTTTGCACCACGTGAGTTTGGAAGCCAAGCTTTTAGGCTGAAAACATCTGGATTTAAACCCCAGTGTTGCCCCAAGATGTCTGTGGGACATGAGGAAAGCCCTTTGATGCAGCCAGGAAGGGAGAAATTCCTCTTGGAGGTCCTGGCATTGACTGCAGCTGGAAGCTGTGTCCTTGAGCATCCCATCACCTATTTTAGGCACCACGTTGCCTGAGTTACAGCACCTAAAGTGCATCTCTGGATCTCACCCTAAACCCTGGGAAACTCAATAAGTGCTCACATGTTATGATGATGAGTTGCCTATAACTCTCTGTAAATACATATCTATATATATCTCCATATTCACTTAAAGGATGAAACCACCTGACTTGAATATTTATTGCTGTATTATTTAGACTGCGTGTGCCTGTAGCTGGAGCAGGACCCTGAGCCCTGCTGGGGGATTTCAGGGTCATCAGGGGAATGTGAAGTCCTCCATTCTCTTCCACAGCCTGTGACTGACTTGTGGGACCCTCCAAATGACTTCATCTGGCCCCAGATTTCCCTTTTCAGCTCTGTTAAATGCAGCCACTTAAAGGCACTTTGCAGGCAAGCAGACAGAGTGCCCTTGTTCCCAGGGAGGCTGGAAAGGGAAATGGGGGACAACTTGATTTCCACATGTTTTAATACCTTGGTGAGATTTTCTTCTAGAATTACAACTTTATTCAACTTGAAAAAACTTGAAAACACCCTGTGCTTTGCTTTCCTCCTCTGCAAAATGGGCTGAGCCCTGTGGAGCAGGAGGGAGCTGGTAACATCCACAGGGTCCCTATATTGCTGCTTTATGACCCTGAGAAGGTCCCACTTCCACCTCGGCCAGCAAATTGCACTGCCTCTTAATGGCAAAGAGGCCACATAAAATCACCTCGTTGATTATTGTTAAAAGCTGTCCTCTGAAGCACAAACCAAACACACTGACTTTGGCAGTTGTCCTGCCCAGTACCTCTCCCTGCTAATAAAGAGGAGGCTGAAAATGAAGCTCCAGCTCAGCAGGCTGGGGATGCTGTAGGAGATGCTCTCCTGGGTGGACACACAAGGGTGGGTGCCACTATTTCAGATTCATTACTGATAGATGCTCAGATATTTAGTAAAGGAAAATTTCCCCCAATTTTATGGCTGAGGCTCCAACTCTTGCTCACAGCCAGTGGAGAACCTGCTCCATTTCTTCATGCTCAACCTAAATTTGTCTGAATCTCTCTTGATTTCTCCGGATGATTTCCTGGTTCATAACTAGAAGGAAATTAGGTTTTGAAGAGCCCCTAGCCTGGGATTTATTCTTCTCCTGTTCCTTTTGCATCAGGAACCATCAACAGTCACGGCGTGTCACAGGGTATCTAAATTACAACGCACCATTTCAGCTGCCTAATTGGATGAATGAATTTTAGAGAAAATTAATGAATGGTGAAGAGCTCATTTTTATTTCCCCCCCCCCCATCCCCGTGCAAATTCCTGGCGATGGAAATCAATTGTCTGCGCTTGGAATTCATGAAGCGTTGAGGGGATCCCCACAGCTTCCCCAGCTCCCTCGTGGCTGCCTTGGGAGCTGATGGATAAATACAGCCAGCCAAAAATGTTCATTTGCTGGAATCTTTTTTTTTGCAAACGGTTCTTTGGGGTGTTTTCCCTGCTCTGTTTCCAGCCCAGAGAAAGGAGGGTCTATCCCCCACCCCACCCCAGGACCCTGCAGCAGCCTGAGGATGGGAGCACATCCAGCTCTTGTGCTCAGCTAATTGCTTGGGGTTTTTACTTGGTGTCAAGTAAAAGACCAAGTATATAGAGTAATATGTATGATATATGTGAGATATATAATACAAAAAAATATTAAAAGTCATTCACAAGTATATAAAGTAATATAGTATAAAGTAATATAAAGTGGTGAAGTGTAAAGTAGGGTGGTATAAAGTAGTGTAGTATAAAGCAGTGCAGTATAAAGTATTTATATAAAAATA
>NW_008587461.1:151702-156185 GCF_000691845.1 Merops nubicus | reverse complement strand
AAAATAAATATATTTTAAAATGTCTATAAAGAAGCTCTGGGCTTTTCCTCCATCCATGAAGAGTAAATGTCTTGTAGCTTTAGGTTTGCTGACCTGCCCTGGGATTTATTTAGCTGCCCAAGGAGAGCACAGGGGTTCTTGGCAATGAAACCTTCTGGGGGAAGAGGGACATGGCATTATTTTGGAGAGTTTTTGTGGCATTATTTTGGGGAGTTTACTTCAGGGCATGTTTTTCTCCTTCATTTATTTTATTCTCTCTCATGGAGAGAGGGAGGTGGTCTGGAAGGAAAGAGAAAATGGGGTGGGGAAGAGGGCAGGTAGGGATGGTGCTGGGGAGAGGGGGAAGTTGACCTATTTCTCCCATCATATATGTATTTATACACAGGGCCAGGTGTACTTATTGCCTCTCAAATTTAAGGAAGAAAAGTCAAACAGGACCCAGATAACTGACCTGGTTTAAATCACTTTGCAGGATTTAACTTAAAAAAAAAAAAGTCCCTCTGGATTGAGAGAAACTTGAGCTGAAGTTTTACCACTTGCAGCACATTTGAACCTCACCAGGTAACTTCATTTGGTTGCCTTAATGAAGGCTGCACAGCAGGGTTAATTCTGCTTTCTATGTAAAAAGATTAAGTAGTAGTTGGGTAAAACACTTCATCACTGAAGTGATTTTCAGGATGTACTCACTCCAAAGGCACCGATGTAATACCTGCTTTTAAATTCAATTAGCTCTGGCTCAGTTGTGTTGCCTGAATACATTACCACAGCTTGAGACAGGCAGTGTTATTCTTTAAAGCTAAAAAAAAAATACAAAAAGACAAAAAAAAAAGGAGACAAAACCTTATTTGGAGATTTCCCTAAATGTGTTTTAATTCCCTCAATATGTCATGTGCCTTTACCAGCTCCTCACACTCCCAGCCTGGGTTTCCCTCTTCCCTGGCAGCAGCTCCCCGTGCCAGCACGCAGCCCATGGGCAGCTCTGGGGTCCCCAAAGGGGGGTGGGTGGTGCAGGAATGGTCAGATCTTTATTTTACAGCTTTTTTTCCCCTCTTTTTTGACACCCTCATGCCTTGTAACCTCTGGTGTTTGGGGGTTTTCTCTCTGTGCTTGCCACTGACCTACCACCTGCCCCAGAGCAGGTCCCTGCCCCTTCCTCTACCTGTTTATTAGATTTTTTTATTAGTGGGAGAGGCTATTTGGAAGCTAAATTAATAAAAGCTTGTAAAACACTTTGAGATCCGAGGATGAAAGGCGCTATAGAAATGCAATTTATTTTATAATTATTGAGGCAACCCTGAAAGACAACGAGGCTCCTGGTGGCATGATAGAGTTTATTTTAATTAAACCCAGGGCCGTGTGTTTCCACGTGGTGATGGGCAGGAACCTCCTGGGGATGGTGTCTGTCCAGCAAAGCATTGCACTGGCAGTTGGCAGGGGGGTTGGGGGCTGCTAAACTGGGAGGACTGGGCTGTGGCAGGCTGGAGGGGGTGTGGGGAAGGGATTTGTGCAGTGGGTGGAAGGTGTGGGCTGGAACCCAATTCCTCCTGTCAAGCAAGGAGGAGACACCTCTGGGATGGGAATAGGAAGAGCCATCACATACCTCAGGATGGCTGGAAATGGAGAAAAAAAACCCCTCCAATTCATAGCAATTTATGAATTAAAAAGTGTATTTTAAGGTTATTCAAGCAATCCTGAACATCTGGCTTTTGTTGGCTTTTTCCAAGACACCCATTCCTTGTTTGCCTCTTTCAGCTATAAACCATCTGTTTTCTTTTTGAAGTGAACACACTCGTGCTTGGGCTGCTGTGTGCTCCAGGTTTCTGCTCCCAGATATTTCTCCACGGATTTGAGCAGCTTTCAGGAACTCCTCACCCTCCTCCTCCTCCCACCACGGGTGGGTTGCTCCACGCATGCTGGTTTTGGCTCTTGAGGACAGAAGGTTAATACCTGCCCTAATAAAACAAGATCTCAGCCTGCTCTGGCAAATGAACTGCCCTCAGACAGAAGGTAGTTTAAAAACATCAGCTTTTAATATTTAATTTAACAAATGCCCCTACAATGCCCAGCTCCCTGGAGGCTGCTGTGCTTCACTGTGGGGTGACTGTTTGTGGCTCTGATCTCAATTTCCACTCATTTTGGGGTTCCTTCAGGGTTAGGGGAACTTGAGGAGCATGAAAATGTTCAGTGCTGCTGTTGAGGACTTGCAGCAGCTCTTCTGGACAGCCCATTTCCCCCTCTGGTCCATGCAGTGGTCCCGTGGCTGAGCAGTTTTACAGCAATGACCCCACTGGAGAATCCACACAGGATACAGGAAAGGCTTTGAAAAATAGAAATTAAAATAATCATCAAGGTTGCAAAGAATTTCCAGATGGAGCTTTCAGTTTCTCACACCCAAGTCAAACCCATCACGAATCCAGACCAGCACTGGGATTCTCCATCCCAGTGACCTGCTGCTGCTGGTAGAGGGTTGAGTTTGGGCTGTCCTGGTGGTTTGGGCAGTGCTGGGGGGTGGCCTCCTGGGGATGTCACAGCTCTGATGTTTCTCAGGATGGGTAGATAAGCAAATCATAAGAAACAAAACTGGATTTTGGACATCCCCTCCAGGACGACCCTTGTTCTCCATCGAGAGGCCACCAGTGGCCACGCTTTGGTCCAGGATTCATCCTGAAGTCGGTCAGTTGGAGGCTGATCTTACCAAAAGTAGCTTTGCACAGAGGAGACTCCCAAAAGCCAAGGCTGTTGTCTCATTGTGTACGAAGCTGTTGCCACATATTTGCTGACACAGGGTTTTTGAAGTATCTGCTGCTCTGGGACAGGTCCTGGTCCTGCTGAGTTCCTCAGGTGCCAAAGGGGAGCTGGAATCACCAGAGCTAAGGATTGGTGCCTAAAATGCTGCCTCCAGGATTAATTCCTGAAGGACTCCTGCCAGCTCCTTGCCTGCTGTCCTGCCTGTGTGCAGAGGTGATTTCTCCTCCTTGTTTTCACTATGATGTTGAAACTGAGATGAAAATGTTGCTCTGCAAACTCCCTGAGACAACCTCGACCCCAGCGAGCGAGCAGGGCAGAAGAAAAGACAAGTGAAAGCTTTTTTGATTGCTGGGGAACTCAAGGCATGAAGAAATTACATGACCTGCCCAAGATCATACAGAAAACCTTTAACAGAAAAGGGAGCTGCTCTTGGATCTTCATCTCTTCATCTCAACTTGTTCTTGTGGGTTTTTCCCTTCTGAGTCCAAACTTCACGAAAAGCTCCAGGTCCATCCTGATGGAGCAAGACACCATCAGGCTTCTTGAAATCCCTTCCTCCCATCATCACTGAATTTCTCTGAGCCCCTTTCTGCCAAAGACAGCAGGATCTCTGGCTGCTGTGTCTTGGCTGGAGGAATTCTGATTAAAACTATTTTAATAGCACATTATTTTTGAAAGCCTTCTGGGCTCCACAGGCTGCATACGAGATCAGAGCACGGGCAGGGCTTCCTGCAGTGAAAAAGGGGCACAGGGAGGCTGGAGAGAGACTCTCAGTAAATCCAGCCAGAAGTGCCCCTTCTCCTAATGAGTCTCCCTGGGTTTTCTGGCTCTGAGAATCCTCCAGCACCGAAGATGGAGCGAGAGACCCTGGTAGCTGTGCTAATCTTAGCAGCAGGCAGGTTGGCTCATTGATTTAGTGCAGCTTTGCTCCATGGATTTTCTTTTATTTGTAGCTGGTGTGGGTCAATTGGGGAAAGCAGGAAGCAGCAAAGGCATCCTGGTTGGGAGAGGTGGGCTGGAGATGTGGCTAAGCATGGAGCAGTGATGGAGAGGGCTGGTGGTGTCCAGGAGAGACCAGGAGCCACATGGATGAGGGCTGGGTCACCACCAGCCTCACGTGTGGCAGTAAATCCCACCAACACATCAGTGGGGCTCAGCTGCTCCTGTGGGCATCATCTGAGGGGTCCCATCTCCTGTGGGGGCAGGATCAGGCCCTGGCTGCTGCTGCTTGGAGCTGAGTGAAGGATTCAAAGGCAAACACAGCCTCTTGTTGTGCCTGAGTCCCATGGCTGGGGGATGGTTTCAGCTCTGGGTTTTATTCCCCATCATTTTCAGTTGCTTTCCTCTCCTTGGGCATCCCCTGGGGCTGGCTGGCTTGGTGCTCACGAGATGCTCCTATTGCAGCACCCACCTGTCCATCCCCCCCTGGATTTTGGCTGGACCAGGCTTGGTGGGGATGCAAGGACAGACCGTGGGCTGTGGTCATTCAAGGAGAGACTTTCAGCACTGGTGTAACTGGAGGGGAATGGGCTGACTCACTGGCTGTTGCAGGGGGCATGTGCTGGGAAGCAGCAGCTTTCTCTGCTGTAGAGAATCCAATTAAGCCCTTATTAAATTCATTAGAGGGCTTTCGGGGCTGGAATTTTCCTCAAGGAGCCTCTAATGGTGCTTGGTTTGGTCCTGGCAGAGGCACCCGTTGGCTTCAGGAGGGATGTGATGGACTTGGCCACCCCAT
>NW_008587461.1:113030-151654 GCF_000691845.1 Merops nubicus | reverse complement strand
TCCAAATGGGGGGGTCCTCCAAATGGGGAGGGGGGTCCTCCAAACAAGGGTGCTGGGGCAGGGGAGGCCCTGGTCCCACTCAGGCATAGCAGAGGTGTCTGCCCCCTGACTGCAGTCCCGTGCACACTGGAGCTTTTCTTCCATACTCCCCACTTTTCATCAGTTTGGACCTGGGAAGTGAGCTGGGGGTGGTTTTCTGGGAGGAATTAACCCTCCCCCCCAAGCAGTCTGTAGGAAAACCTCTCCAGCAGCTGCAGTTTTAAGCTCAAGAAGCACGTCAGCACCTCCCAGGAGAAGGTGTGAAGGTTGGAGAAGGCTCTTGTAGAGTCAGTCACTGCAGACAGGTGAGGTGGGCTGGGCTGGGCTGGCTGGGGCTGCAGAGTCCTCCTGGCTTTGCCTCTCCAGTGGCTCCCTGCACTTGGCTGGCTTTGACTTTTTATTTATCATCTGAGCACTTCAAAAAATCAATTATCAATATTAACAGCAGCAGAGGCACTTCAGAGGGGAGGTAAATGAGGCAGAGGGTGACAAAATAACTTGGTTGGAGCCACCCCAGCAAGACCATGGGCTCTGATCCTGGGGGGGGGCTCTCCAGGCTCACCCCACCTTGCAGACCCTCCCTCTGCACACTGCCTGGCCCCAGCACTGCTGCAGCAGGGTCACCCTGAAAGGGGGACAGCCCTGTCCCCAACTCACCCCCCCCAAGGGCTGACCTGGGCCCCCACCACTCTCCCCTGTGCCAACACAACCAGGAGGGGAGGGTTTGGGTCGGAGCCCAGCTGGCTGGGACAGGGTGTCCCCAGACCCTCATGAAAAGCCTTTGAAGCCTGGCTGGAGCTTCGTGGGGAGAAATATTCCATTTATGATATGAGTCAATGATGTTCCTCTGCCAAAAGGCATAAAAGGTACAGGCTGTCGAGGCCAAGGCAGCTCCATTTCCAGAATGGGTTTGTTGCCTGGAAGGGGGGGACGCAGGGATGTCACTCTGTTCACCCCCCAGGGCCCTGCAGGGACAGTGGGGAAGGGTTGGGAGAGACATAAAATATTCATATATGTCTATAAATACTTAAAAATGGACTTCACCCAGCATTTGAAGGGACAATGCAAACCCACAGCTCCCCAGACACAAGCCCAAGCCACCAACAATCCCCACGGACCCTGTTGCTCTTGATGTGCAGTGTGGGACGTGTATCAAAGGCTGTGATTTAATCCCCATTTTCCCAACTCTAATGATTTCACATCTATCTCCTGATTCCTGGGTCCTGTCTGATGATTTTTCTGTTTTCTGAACCAGCAGCTTTTCTGTTGGATAAAGATTTCTTCTTTAAATGACAGGAAATGTGATTTCCCCCAATATTTATATTAATACTATGCCATTATTTCTTTAGTTCTGGGCTCTGAAAGCATGAAGATTTGTGTTTCATAATCCATGCAGGAAGGCTGAGTTGATATATTGGTTGCAAATGAAGAAAAGCACGTGTGGCTCTTCCCAGTAGGTTTAATTTTATCCATCTGGCTCAATCATGGGAGCAGATTAAGTAAAAATTTTCAGTGGAGTTGCGTTGGCATAACTTGGCTCTTTTTTTCTTAAATATTGAGGTAGTTCCTGGTCTGGGGAGGAATCTAACTCTCTATTTCTTCCCTTTTCTGTTTGCTGTCGGTCCTGTGGGTCCCAGATGGGTTCCCTTGGCTGGCAGCTGAATTCATAACCTTGCTTAAAACAAAATCCAGCACCAAAACAAGCTTTTTTTTTTTTAAATCCAAACCCTTCAGATCTGCAAACCTGGGACTTGGACCAGCACTGGGTCGTAGGAGGAATAACTCTGCTCCTTTCATCAGCACCACTGATGCCACTGAGCCACTCACTTCACCATTGAAGTGCAGAAAAACACTGGAAATGGTAAAAAATACCCCCCAAAAACTGCTCTAGGCCATCCTGGCCCTTGTATGGCTGTCCCCAGTTTGTCTTTCTGGGTTTCACGGAAGGGGTCAAAAATTATTGGAATATACTTTGAGTATTTTGGTCACTATTGGGGCATGTAGTGGGAATTTTGGGATTTCCCTCCTGTCTCTGCACAATCACTTTCCCCAGATGGTTAGAGCACGTTGGTGGGAGGAGCTCTGTGGGTTATAGGATCCAGCCTGTTGTGCAGATTAAAGGAAAACGTTTATTTTAACATCAGAAGCCAAACCCAAACCCCTTGGTGCTGTGGAAATAAAACGACCCCACGGTACCAGAGTCGAGGGGAAGCACATCAGACTTCTTGTTGACAGTTGTACCAAATCTGGGGATACTTTTCTGGCACTCTTTGCTGGGGGGGGTGGCATTGGTGGGGGGTCCCACATCCCACCCTGAGGGGTCTCAGGGTTGCAGTGCGTCAGTAACTGGTGCTGGGTGCCCTTTGCATCCCTCCTGGTGCAGCAGCCAGTGATGGTCAGGGCTCCACAGCAGTTTATTACCATGCTGGGGGAGGGGGGCAGGAGGATTTCTTTTTATTATTATTCTGGCTTTCCTTCCTCGTTTTTGCTGAAAGCACAAAAACCTGTAGTGATTTAGCTGCTGGCACAGCCAGCCCAGGTCTGCAGGCAGCCGCAAATCAGCGCTGGGACCAGAGTCCACTTGGAGCAGAGCCATGAGCACAAGATGCTGCTGGCAGAGGGATGCTGTGCCCAGGGACTGCATCTCCCATGGGGTGACCAGAGTGCCCCAGGGCCCCCGAGACCCCCTTGTTTTTCAAGCTGTGATCACATCCCTGCATCTGTCTCAGTTGTACCCAGTGGGTAATTGCCCCTTGGGGCATGGGCTGGGGATCAGGGTGGAGCTAGGATGATAAAAACCCTCTCTACTTAGCACTAGGATAAACGTGGCCAACTGTCTCCTGGCCGAATATTCAAGGAGACTTTGGGGATTTCAGGATGCAGCAAGGAGCAGCAGCGTGTTGAGCTCCCAGCTTGCTCCAGGGACCCTGCTGCACCCCTGAGCTGGGGCAGGATCAGCCCTGCTGCATCTGGGACCTAAAACAGCCCTGGGCATCGTGGTGCTGAGCCAGCCCTGCTTGTAGGACCAGGGTGCATGCTGCTGGATGAGCTCCTCGTGCAGCAGGGAGAGCAAGAGGGTTGTGCCTGGGAGAGGTGCAGGGACTTACATTGGATTTATTCCTCTCTGTCTTTTTGGGTGGAAAAGCAGAGTGGGAGCATGAGAACACAAAGTGTTGGGAAGGCCAAGATGGGCAACAGGGAATTGGTGCTGAGCTGGACCAATCCCAGGAGGATGCTGAGGACGAGGGTGAGGAAACCCAGCACAAGTGTTCTCATGGGTTTTTAACCTTCACTTGAGGAAACACAAACCCCCCCCAAGGAATAAGACCTGGAGAGGGTTTAAAGGTGAGTGCAGTAAGCTCTGGTGGACAGGCCAGGGGGGAGCTGGCTGCCCACTGCTTTGGGGGACTCATTCTGCTCAAATTGGGCTGATTTACCTCAAATTCCTGCCTCCCCCCCAAAAGTGCAGGAGGGAGGGTTTCTCAGGCGTTTGCTTGCCCAGGTGGAGCCTGCAGAGGGGATTTCTCTCTGCCTGTTTCAGGTCTCTCAGCAGATTTGGCAGTTTCTGTATTTATCTGAGCAGTGTGCAGCTGCTGCCGCCCTTGGTCGTGGAGAGCCACAAAGCTGGAGATGCTCCAGAGGCTCTGCAAACCTCCTGCCTTAGCACCAAAACTGAAGAAGGAAGGAGATTTAAACCTTCCTCTGGAGCAGGATCATTTACCTCTGAAGAGCCTCTATCCTCAGGCATCCACATCCCCCCCTGTTTTCCCCAGTTCTCTTGCTGGTGCATCTCTCCTGGGCTCCCCTGGTGTCCTTCCCCAGCCCATTTCCAATCTGGGCAGCCAGGAGGGAGAGTCAGAGGCTCCTCTATGAGCTGCGACGTGCTGGGAGGGAAGACTTGTGCAGAGCCAAGAGCCACAGGTGGGGTGAGATCCGGATCTGCAGCCAGCAGTCCCTAATTAAATCTTAACAAGCGGTGCTGGAGTCATTAGTGCCCATCCATCCTCCCCAGCCAGGCACGGGGCAAAGCTGAGTCCACCATTAACTCCTTAAATCATCCAAATCTGTGTGAAGTGTTTCTGCCCTGGTTTAATTTCCCTCCTGGATGATGCATTTCCACACTGCACGCTTGGGTCGCATCCTGCTGCGAGGAGCCCAGCTGGTCCATGGAGCTGCTGGGATGCATGGGCTGTGTTTAACTTGAAGAAAATACATTTCTAAGCAACAGGAGGGGGGTTTTCTGCATTTTTGGCTTCGTTTCAGTGCTCAGGTGGGGCAGCAGGGTCACATTCTGCTCCACGTTACACCACTGCTGCAGTCCTGCTGCTGAGGATGCCTCGGGCATCCCAAGCTGGAGTGGTAGGAACCAGCCTGAGCCTCGAAGCCTGAGATTTAATGTGCGTTGCAAAATGTTTGTTCTAATTAATTATGATAACTCTGAAAACTCTTCACATAAATAGACAGGCCCTTTTCTTCCTAATCTCATTCAATTTAGCTGTCGTTCCATAAATTTCACACTCGTTTTTGCAAAAAAAGCTGCAGAGTTTCCAGTAGAGTTATTTTATTCTTGTTACTTATTTAGTAATCATGTCTCTCTTTTTTTTTTTTTCTTTCATAATCAGTGAACTAACTTGATTCTCAGGGTAAAAATGAAACCCACCCAAGTGCCTGGAACCATGGCTGAGAGCAGGATTTGGCCCCTCTGCTCCAGGCTGGATCCTCCTGGTGTGCTGCAGACGTTGTGCTCTCAAGCTGCCCCAGCTGAAATGGAGATATTTTTCCTCCTTAAGAACCAAGGCATGAAAGAAATCAAATCCCAAGTCTTTTACTTTTTCACCCAATAAATAGTGGCCCCCCTCCTCCTCCCCTTCTCTTTAAACTGGGTTGTTAACCAGCCCTGGGCTGGGCTGCAGTGAAGATGCTCCCTGGGCCTCTCCTCACGCCTCGTTGCTTGTAATAAATCACCAGCAGCCAGAGGAAAGTGGGGGTTAACAACCCGTGACTCCATCCTCCATCTCCCTGTCCCAGGACCTGAGCAACGGCCTGGACCTGAGCACCGGCCACTCTGTGGCTGGGGAAAGGATGAAAAGGGAAATAAGGGAGGCAGGGGGGGTGGGATGGGGGGATCCTACAGCCAGGATGCCCCAACGCTGTCGTGTCTCCCCAATGCTCTTCTGCAAGATGATCTAAGAAGAAGGGGAAAAAACAGAGGGTGAATAAATACCTCAGTGAGTGAGCTACCTGGAAAAGAGGCTAAACCAACAAAAGACAATTATAGAAGGAAACAGGGACGTGATTTTCCTAATGCAATTTCAGTCACTTCGCAGAGTCCTCCTGGCCCGGCGAGCGAAGCTTTTACTTCTGTTTCAAGCTGCCTTTAGCCACAGAGATCAGATATCCTTTGCTGCTGCATTTATTATCAAAAGAAGTCCGTATTAGGTCGGTTTTCACTTGGAATTCAAGAAGAAAATGTTTCCTTCCTGAACAATTTTATATATTTATCCCTTTGGCTAAAGCCTTTGATTCTGCAAAGCGCAATTAGCGAGCGGCGGGCGTGCAGCTTGACTCCTAACCAGAGAAACTCCCAGTGCAAATGGAAAAGGGGGGTTTGAATGAAACACAACGACTCCTTTCCCTCTCTCTCTGTAATTTATTCCAGGCACCTGAGCCAGCGTGCAGGAGTATATAATAATAATAGTGTCCTTGTCAGCCACAGCCCTCCGAGCACCATCTAAAGCGAAAGCAAATAGTGCAGAGCGGAGCCACGTGGAACTGCAGCCTGCTTGGAGGAGATGTTTCCTCAGCTCCTGAGCTGCAGAGGGGCAGGTTTCTTCTTCTCTTGAGCTCTCTAGTTCTACGTTGCTTCGTTTGCAGGGGTCCTCATCCTGCCTGGAGTCCTGTGTTGCTCGTTGATCAGGTGAATGTGGGGTCCTGCACCATGTGTCCAGGGCAGGGCTGGGCGTGGTGCTGGTGTCTCCATCCTCAGGGCTGGATGGTGAGAGGTCCCTGGGATGGACAGAGCTCTGTCCGTGTGTCCTGCTCGGCCTCTGCCTGCTGGGAAACACAGAGGAGTAGTTTGGGACAGCAAACCCTGGGCTCAGCGTGGCAACAGACACCCAAGCCTCTTTTTATTCTGGCTCCTGCACAGCCCAGCTCTGCTTTTCCAGAGAAAAAGCTCCCTAGAGATCCAAAACAACCCTGTTATTTTGCTAAATTCCTCGAGGATCAGCACGGCAGAGGTGGAACAAGGACCAGGCAGGATTCCCTGTTGTACCACGCAGCAACTGGGTCCTGAATGTCCCATTTGCTTTTGGGAAAGTCATTCAGCTACCCCCAGTTATTCCCCTGAGAAACAAATCCATCAATCCCTTCAAGCGATGACCTGGGTCTGATTCTCCTCCTAAGCTGGTGTCAGGATGAGCCTACGGAGAGGGCTGGGGGAGCCTCTGTGAGCAGGACCAGACCTGTGTCTGCCCCAGGATTTGTCCCTTTGCTCCAAAACAGGAGCCACTCCCCCATCTCTGCCACTCTCAGTGCAAGGGGGAAGCTGTGATGGACAAGGTCAGCCAGGATGATTGAACAATCTCTCCCAGCCTTGAACCCAGGAATTTATTGAACAACCTCAGAGCAGTCAATGACTGTATATAGAACCAGAGAATCAGAGAATCACCATGGCTGGAGAGGACCTCTAGGATCAGCAAGTCCAGCCTTCCTCCCAACCTCTCCCTAACCACTAGATCAAAGCCTCAAGTGCTGCATCTACTCATTTTTTTAACCCCTCCCAGGATGGGGACTCCACCACCTCCCTGGGCAGCCCATTCCAGTGCCTCACCCCTCTTCTCAGGGAAGAAATTCTTCCTCATATCCAATGGAAACCTCCCCTGGCACAAGGTCATTCCCCTGGTCATCTCGAGGCCATTTCCCCTCATCCTATCATCAGTAATTTGGGTGAAGAGACCAACACCAGCCTCACTCCAACCTCCTTTTAGGTAGTTGTAGAGAGCAAGGTCACCTCTCAGCCTCCTCTTCTCCAGACTGAACATCCCCAGTTCCCTCAGCTGGGCTTCCTAAGCCATGTTTTCCAGACCCTGCAGGTGACACCCCCGAGCTGTCCCCTGTCAATGCTCTCCCATTTATTTGCTGTGTCTCCAAATCCTCCAGGGTTGGATCCCTGTGGCTCGGTGGCAGCAGACACCTGCCCTGGGGCCAGGGAGATCTATGTGTGGGTTTTGTTTTGGATTTCCCCCAGGAGATCTCCCTTTGCAGCAGAAGGTGGGTGGACAGTGGTCCCCACATCTCCGGCGAGGTGCCAGCAGGGAGGAAACACACCCCCCGGGGGGCACCTGGGGCACAGGGTCCAGCTCTGAGCCCCCCACACAGGGAGGACGTGGAGCTGGTAGAGCCTGTGCACCAGAGAGCCACAAAAATGATCCAAGGGCTGGAGCAGCTCTGCTGTGAGGACAGGCTGAGGGAGTTGGGGTTGTTCAGCCTGGACAAGAGGAGGCTCAGGGGGGACCTTATAGTGACTGAAAGGGTCCTACAGGAAAGCAGAGGAGGGTCTATCCACCAGGGTTTGTGATGACAGGATGAGGGGTAATGGCTTTAAGGTAGAAAAGGTGAGATTTAGGTTAGACATTAGGAGAAAGTTCTTTAATATTGGCATGATACATCCCTGGAATAGGTTGCCCAGAGAGGTGGTGGAGGCCTCATCCCTGGAGAGATTCAAGGTCAGGCTTGATGAGGCTCTGAGCAGCTAGACCTAGTTGGAGATGTCCCTGCTTATGGCAGGGGGGCTGGACTAGATGACCTTTGGAGGTCCCTTCCAGCCCAGACATTCGATGATTCTGTGATTCTTTCCTCGCACACATATAGGTATGTGTCCATCTACATGTATGCACCTTCTGCATCTGAACCCCTCAATCCCTGGTGCTTTCAGAACATAAGCACCCCCCCACGCATGCACACCCATGCCCAGGCACCCCAGGGCCCTGCAGGCTGCCAGCCAGGGCTGCACGAGCTGGGTACCACCACGCAGCCATCACATGGAGGGAGAGGTGGAGCAGCAGCAGGAGAAGGAGCTGGAGAGAAAGGGATGGTGACAGCTGGAGGAAAACATGTTGTTTCTTCACTGAACTGGAGGAGGTGAGGGGAGGCAGCTGGTGGGCTGTAAGGCTGGGACCAAGCTCTCTGCCTCCCTCCACCCAGGCAGGCATCCTGGGGCTGTTGCTGGTTGACTTTTGGGCAGGTATCATTTGGCAGGGGAAGGAAGGGGCAAAATCAGAGCCCTGCATGCACAGTGCTCTCCCATCCACCACACCACGAGTGTGCTCTCAGTTCTTTTACAGAATGAATCCCATCCTTTTCAGGAGCAAGAAGGGGGATGTGCATCCCAGAGCCAGCATGGCATGAGCTGGGGTGAGGCTGTGAGCCAGCACTGGGCTCCTGCAGGAGCTGTCAGCAGCAGGATGAGGTCTGGGCTGGGTGCTGGACCTTGGCCGTGGCTGTGCTCAGCAGCTCTGTCCCCTTCCTCCAGCCCTGATGGTGGGACAGGATCCTGCAGCTGGTCTCTGAGCCCAGGGGAGCTCTGTGGCCAAGCACAGGCAAACCCTGCACGTCTCAGCCTCGTTGCAGAAGCAAAGGGGAGGCCACCAAACAGTTCCCATGGGGTTTGCAATGGGCTCAGTCACTCCTGGACCCGGGACAAGGCAGCTGTGGGTTGGGCAAACTGTCTCACAGAGCCAAGGCTTGGGGCTTCCTTGGAGTAAGGACTTGGGGGCAGAGAAGTCTCATAGAAAAGCTGTGGGTCCCTTTTGGCTGAGAAAAGTCTGGAGGATGTTCCCACTCTTTGGATTGGGGTCCCTCTTGCCTGGGCTGTGGAGCTCAGAAATCCACAAAAGACAAACCTTTGGACCACATCAGTGCCCATCTTTAGCCCTTTCATCCCTGCTTTAGTAGCACACAGACCTCAGCAATACACAGCTCGTCCCTTTTGGTCTGTGCTGGGGACTCCAGGTACTGCTGTACTAGGAGTGGTTTGTGCTGCTTTGGAGAAAAAAAAAACACACTCCTGAAGTGTAAAATACCAGTGACTTTGGTGCTTTGTATGAGGCCAGTGTAGCTTAGGTGGGAACAAAGGAGCTGGATTGTTTGCCTCTAGGATGGGAGAGCAGAGCTTGCAGCAGCAGTGACTCAGAAAAGGATTTAGGGGTCATGGGTGTATAACTCCCTCATCATGAGCTACCAGTGCAGAGCTGCAGGAAAAAGAGAAGTTGATGTGATCCTTGATTGAGCTTTAGGAAGGAAAAAAAAAAAAAGGCAAGAAAAGCCAAGCAGTGCTCTTGAGGCTGCACAGTGTGAGGGGGAAGGTGGTTGAGCTAATCCACCCCCCTTGGGACCAGCCCTGCTCACCACAGCAGCCAGCCCCACGGGGTAAAGGGGCTTTGATGGTTGGGGTGGGAGGCTCGGGGTCCCCAAGGGGAGGATGGGGAGCACTGGTGCAGAGGAATTGAACTCCTCTGTGCGTATCGGGCTGGAAACAGAGCCCACAGCCTGTCGAGCAAAATGCTGGAGAAGCTTTAATTGCTGGAAGCTGAAGGCAACCTTGGAGGAGGACACGCTGCAGGGCAGCGAGGGCTGATGGAGAGCAAGGGACCAGGGATTTACTGGTGCTCAGAGCCTCCAAAATGAGATTGGGTATTGCTACCAAGCAGAGGCTTGAACTCTGTTGCTGGAAGGAGAAAAATAGCTGCAGCAGATGCCTCTGGGAGGAGCAGGGGAGAGAGTCAGGGTGGCCCTTCCTGCCCTTCACTCATAAATCCCTCCTGCTCCTGCCCTTGGAGAGAAGGCCACCCCTCGAGATGTTCCTAACACTCAGAGCTCTGTGGCAAGGGCTATAAGTTATCCTCAGCCTCATCCAGTTGTCTGCAGGAGTGGAGGAGAAACGGTTTCCCCGGTGCACATCTGGCCAGCTGTGCTGCTGGTGCAGCGGGGTGGGAGGTGGGGTGCTGGAGGGGCAGCAGGAGGGACGGTGGGGGTGGAGGGACAGCTTCCTGAGACACATTTGCCCGCCAAGTCTCCCTGAAGTGCTTGATCTGATTAGCAGAGCTGGGATCAGGAAGGAGTTTCCCACATGTCAGTCTGGCAGGAACCACAGACATTTTTGCTCTCCTCTGTACCATGGAGTGGAAAACATCTGGGCGTATCAATTACCCATGACTGCACCAGACAGCAGCATCAGGAACACCTTGGGCTGCCTGAGACAGAACCCCAGGGGACATCCACTGCCCCTGAGTTGAGGAAGGAGCCCACCACCTCAGTCCCACCACCCCCAGCACCCGGGCAGGGTTGCAGGTGGCTCAGAGGACAGGAAAGAAGGGAAATAACCCAAGGACTGGAGTCATTAAATCTAATTGGGGTTACTGGGCTCTTCCTTAAGGCTGTGGTTTGACCTCATGGATCCCAAACATACTAATTGGCTTTAATTGCCCTGAGCAGCTTCACCTTGAATCCCCACCCACTCACCCAGGGGTGCTATTTAAGCCCAGGATGGGCTGTGGGGGGAGGGTGTTCTTCTCTGGCTTTGCTTTCTGGTGTCTTCTTCCCAGCCTCATCTCCTGTTTGGACCCTGGAGCTTCTTCTGGAGGTGGCCACCACCATGCTCAGGTACCCCATGATGTTTGTCTGCAAACTGGGGCGTGTTTGAAAACCTCTACCAGGACCCCTCGATGTATTCGATGCTAAGACACTTGCTGTCTGTTTCCTCAGTTTGATTTCCAGCCAAAACCTGTGCTAATTTGGGATAAATCAGCCTTAATATTCCCAGTTGCCTCCAGCCCAAGTGAGCACTTGGCTGCTTGGTCATGGTGCTCTTGCATTAGTCATCCCCCAGCTTGGTGAGCGCTTGCAAACACACAGAGCAAGGAGGGAGCTAAAATTTCCAAAGCATCACTTGGAATAAAATGCAACTTGTTGGAAAATGTCAACATGGCTGTTTTGACAGACTTCTCCTTTTAAGCAGAAGACTTGTCAAAACCAGCCCTCTCCCTGCAAGAACATCTTGTTTTCTGCTTTTCTGAAGAGGGCTTTGTGGCAACAACTCCTGACCCAACCTTCTTGTCCTGCCAAGGTTCTACCACCTCTTCTTGGGCCTCTTGAGCCCAAAACTTCCTCCTTCCAAGAGTGAAAAATTCTGTTTCAAACTAAAACTTTGACTCATAGGGAGGATCTGCCTTTGCCTGCTGGTGGGGATAAGAGCTGGGCAGAGCCCTTGGGGTCCCTCAGACCAAAGGAGAGGAGCTGCTCATGTTGGGTGGGGACCTCCAGCTGCTTCCCAGCCTCCAGCTTTGGCTATTCCCTCCTCTGCCACCCGCCCACTTCCATTGCCAGCCTCCTGCTTTTAATTACGTTGTAGAAAAGTCTCACAACTCGACGATTCAAGGTGGCATTTGAGAGGAATGATTCCCTTTAGCATAGCTGACAGCTAATTTGTGTAAAGTTTAATTACAGCTAGCATTAATTAACTGGCAGTGTGTTGCGATACTAAAGCACGACCATCTGTTCCTTAAACTGCCTCCCCCAAATTTCAGCCCTAATAATTTTGGTGCCGAGGAGGTTGCTCTGGTGGACCTGGTGTGACTGCAGCCATGGTGGGAGGGTGTCACCCACCCTTGGTGATGGAGCTCCAAGAGCTACAGGGGGAGTTACAGCTTCAAGTGCTGCTGCCACGTAGGGATCAGCTTTGGAGAAGGTGGTTTTGGAGCCCACATGATTCCCTGAATTAGGACTTTAAGGGGAGGGTCAGCTCTTGCCTTCCTGCAGCATCACTGCAGAGGGGGGTTTGGTCACCTGGGTTGGGCCAGCAGCACGAGCCAGCACCTTGCACTCTGCATGGGAGAGCTCTGCTCCTGTGTAGGGGAATGTGTGGCCATGTGAGGTCTGAAGGTTGGGAGAAAGGCTCCAAAGTGGCTGTTTGCTGCCAGGGCTGGCACTGCTGAGAGTGCACCAACATCCTCACTTCTGGAAGAGCAAAGCTGGTCACTTCTCCAGCCTGGAAGGAGGGCTTGGGTGTCTGCACACAAGCACCCAGTCCCGTGTTTGTGTCCTCTGGTAGGTTTGCAGTTGTCCCTGGCTTCAGTGTGTCCACCCCATCTGTAGAGAAGTGAATGAGCTGAGCATGTAGCCAGCAAAGAGTGAGCCCTGGGAGCTGGTGCTGGCAGGTTCTGCTGGAGGCACAGCTGGTGCCAGGAGGTGAGTGGCACTGAGCTCTGGGTGCATGGAGGTTGCAACAGGCTGCAGCAAACAGCCCAGCTCATCCTTCAAACAGCTTGGAAACCCCCCAGGGAAATGGAGATGGGGTAAAACTATACAACCAAGAGCCCTAGAGCTCTGCCCTCATAAATCCCATCTAACATCAGTGCAGCTGCTTTGATCTCCCCATGTAAATCTAGATGAAAACAAATACGTATCCAGCGAGGGATGAGCTGGTCCTCCAGGCTCTCGGCCAAGCCTTCAGCTTGAGGGCTTTGAACAGGGCTCAGCAGCTGCTGGTGGGAGGAATTGCTTTGGTCAAACTGCAGCTCCCAGCTTGTCTCAGCTGCTGGCTTTGAGGTCAAATGGAGCTTTCCCTCCCTGTCCCCCAAATTTGGAGGTAACTCCCTGAACTCAATGCTGTAGCTTGGGTCCAGCCTTTTCTCTTCTGAGCTGTTGAGTTCTGCCTTTGCTGGCTCATGGACTGGAGAGGACTTGCTTGGTGCTGGGGATGGAGCCTCTCTGGTGGCCTCGTGGAAGGATGCTCAAAGCTAGTGAGCAGATTTTGGCAGGGAGCTCATATGGTATGGGGAGGGGGCTGGTTTGGGTGCAACCAAACTCCATGAGCAGGAGCCTGGGATTTGGGTGATTTAGGATTTCATCCCAGCTCTGAAGTGAGCTGCCTGTCTGAGCCTGCTCCAGTGGAACCCATGGGAGGTGCTGGGATGGAGGCTCTGCTGCCAACACAAGTGAAATCCCAGTTTCTTCATCTCTGCTACTTCCTTGGGCAGTTTGTTCTCGTGCAGTGGGTGACCCTGACACGTGGTTGCCACCCACGCTGTAACCAGAGGCAGGGAGGGGTGAGCTCACCCTGAGGATAGGAAAGGGCAAAACCTTGACTTGGCTGGTGGAAATGCTCCACAGACTCCCAAGTGGGAGAGCAGGTGAAATCTCACTTCTTAGAAGCTGTCCACAGCTCTGCTTCCAATCTCCTGTCTCAAGAGCTTAAGTCATGGTTGCAGGGAGTCCTGTTAGCCCGGGATGGGCAGTTTGTGCCTGGCTGCCTGCTGGGGGTGCAGGGTGAAGTATCAGCCTAACCTCCCACAACAGCCCTTCAACTCACTGGTTCCACCATACAAGTGCTCTGGTGATTCCTGCAGCTCTGCTGAGGAGAGGCAGCTCAGAGCTCTGCACCCTGTACCCTCTTCCCCCCTAAAAGCCCCTGTTCTGCCAGAGCTGCTGCAGCCCAGCTCTCACTAGCCTGTGATTGTGCTGCCTGAGGTGTTTTGGGCTGAGGTCTGCTGCCAGCATCCCATGGGCACTCTGGGTTTGCCAGACTGGCAAATGCTCCCTGTGAGCAACACAACCCCTCTCGTTGGGCCCCTGGACCCAGACAGAACGGTGCTGGGGAGGCTGTGGGTGATTTCCCTGGGTGAAGGGGATGGTGCATCCCCAGCTCTGCTCCTGAGCTCCAGAGGGGTCAGCACTGGGCTGCAGCAGGGAAGATCCCTCTCCCTGGGCAGGGCTGGGGGTTGTAGGCAGCCCTCTGGCAAAGCAAGAGTGTTAATTAAGCAAATGTTTGCTACTGAACAGGGTGTCTTTATGCAAAGCAGCCTTGCAGAAGGTTGTGGCTCTACAGGGAGAGCCTCTTGTTGCTGCACTAAGCTGCAGGTGGGGAGAGGCAGAGCTCTGGAGGCACCCAGGAGAGGATGGATTGTTCAGGAGCTTTGCAGGGTCCCACATGAAGGGGAAAATCAGCGTGGCTGGCTGAGGAGCCCCCAAAACCCAAACACTTTGGAGCCATCCATCCTGACCATACCACCACCGCTGAGCTCTTGGGCAGCCTGTGCAGCCACTCGCCTCCCAGGGATGTGGGAAGGGACAAATCCTGCCCTGGAGGTGCGGGGGCAGTGCCTCTCACCTTGCCTGCTGGCAATTAGGTTAATGAAGTGGTTCGTGGGCTATTGTTGCCCTCTATTGGACCCAGCCTGAACGGCTCGGTGCTGGGTGTCCGTGTGAGGTGGGAAGGGTCTGGGGGTGACGTGGGGGTGATGCTCCCCTGGGTAATGGGGTCAGGGCTCCCTGGAGGGGGAGTTCTTGCCCTGAGGTAATGAGCCTTGCTGGGGGCTTGGGTGGAATTTGGGTATGACCATTTGCAGTCTCTGGGGATAAGTCAGTTCTGTCTTGGGCTGGAAATGTGCCCAAATTATTTGTGGAGAAGCTTGTGACTGGGAGGGACTCATCCTGACTCCCCTCTGCTGCCTTTCTTAGAGCAGGACTGGTGCTTTAGGCTGGCAGTGCCTCATGTAAGATGTTCCTTTGAGCATCCTACATGTGCTGGTGGGGGCTGCAGCAAAGCCAGGAGTCCTGGGCAGGTTTCCCAGGCTGTGCAGATCCACCAGGATCACCCAGGGGCTCGGAGGGATGGGAAACGTGCAGGTACCACTTTCATTCCTTCACCCACCTGCCCTGGGCTGGGCTCTTGCTCCCACCACAGATGGTGGGAGTGAGCGTGGCGTGGGCCTGGCATAAACCTGGGGATGGTGGAGCTGTTTCTGGGGGAACTGAGGGGGGCTCAGGTGGGATGTCACCTGCAGGCTGTGACACTGATGGGGGTGCTCAGCAGAGTGGGGTCCCCTCCACTTGTGCTGCGAGTGCTGCAGTGTCCCTGGGCTGGCTGATGCTTGAATATGAGGATTTTTCTCAAGTCCAGGGCAGCCCATTTCAGTGAGGTGCCCATGGGCTGGTCCTGCAGGAGCACCAGCCCATTGGTGACAAAAGCCCTTCTAGCATCTTGATCTGAAGTTGGGTTTGAGCTCTTTCACAGTGCTGGGAAGCAGTGGCTCACTTGTCAATGGCAGGGCCCAACACATGCAGCTCAGCAGGGCTAAACAACTGCTGGATGGGATGTGCAAGGTGCAGGCAGGGCCAAGCTGGTCCCTACAGAGGTCCTCTTCTCTCCATCTCCCCTTTTTCTGGCTGCTCCTGCTCTCACTGTCATGCTGGTGGGATGCTGAGGGCTTGCAGTGCAAGGGAGATGCCCCGTGGAGCTGGGGGAGCTGGGCTACCCCGAGAGCAAAGGCACCAGGATAAACAGCATGTCCCTGAATGCTAAACAGCAGCACCAGAAACTGCTTTTTCTTTCTTTCTTTTAACTGAGAACAAGCAGGGAGAGTTGGAGTAGCTGGGAGTGTTATGAATGATGCCATGCCTTTGAACCAGCAGCTGGGTGAATGTCTCATCCCACGCTGTCTATGTTCATGCTCCCCTGTCATCTGCTTGGAGGGCTAATAGAGATAAAACAATCCCAGGCTGGATTTCCAGGCGGAACGGTTCTGCCAGGTGTCTCCTCACTGCTGCAAGGGGCTGAAAAAGAAGAAGAAGAGAGGCCACAGTACCAAAATCTACCTGGTGAAGTCAAGGGAGTTACACCCAGGGGAAACGTGAGGCCTTGGGAAGGTGGAAATGGTCAGCTCAACCTTGTGCTGCAGGGGAACATGCTGTCAGCAAAGCCTCACAGATCCTGCTCCAAAGAGGCATGGAAAATGTACAGCTTGTGTCAGAGGGAGAGTTCAGGCACTGACAGATGGCTTTGCAGTGCTGGGGTCCCACCTGGCTGGAAGAACCATCGGTGGCTACAGAAACAGCCTTTGCTTTGCATCTTGCAAAGGCCTTTTTAAAGACCTGAATAAATATTTGCACAGGGATGCTCCTTGGGCACCGTGCTCCTGCTCTAATTAGATGTCATTTGTTTTGTGGAGCTCTTACTCCTGCTGTGAGAATCCCAGCTGTGGGTGCAGACACCAGATCTCACTGAATCTGTCTGGTTCTGCTTCTGCACCGAGTGCTCCCAGGACACTGCCCTAAATCCTTTGGGCCACGCCAGGAAGGACTTTGGGAAGGTTCAGTAAGATGGTTTGGCTGTAAAGCTCTGGTCAGAGGAGTCGAGGCTTTATGGACAGCTTGGGTTTGTTACTTTGCACAGCTAAAGAAATAAGAGGTGGAAGTGTGGGGGTAGATCTGGGTCCCACGTCCTGGTGTCCTGCTCGTCACCAGGCAGTGACTTTGCCAGAGAAAAATTATTTCCCTGGGACCTGAGGATGCTCAGCCCCTGGTGGGGTTGCTGGATGCCACTGGTTGCAGTGTCTCCATGGGGGAAGGTTGTCAGAGCCTGGGAAAAGCCACAAGAAGACACCAGGAGATGAAGGGGTGAAGAAAGTGCAAAGCAAGACATAGCTCAGTGCTGGGCTGGGCACAGGGAAAGCCAAGGCAGAGGCTCTGGGGTTGCAGGGGAGCTGCCCAGCTGTCACAGCAGCGTTGGGCAGTGCTATTTAGACCAGAGCTTTCCTGGAAAGGTCAGGCTGAGATGGAGAATTTTATATATATATTTCATTGACCAAAGCAAATGCATCTCATACACTAATTAAATGCACGTCACTCAGGCAGTGCTATTGCTGAGGTTATTTTTCTTGCTCCAGTGGCAAATACAGTCAATTAAATCAACAGTATCTCTTTTCTTGTGTTTATTTTCTCCTTCCATGCTTGAAGAGCAAAACTGAGCTGCCAGTGGGAAGGGTTTTCAGATCCAATGGGCAAACTGCTCGGAGTCTCTCCCTTGGGACTGTGAGGCTCTCGGTGCTGGAGACAGATGCTGCTCTGGTTTTGCTTTGTTCCCCCTTTCTCATTTTAATGAAAATCTCCATCTTAAGCCTTGTGTTAACCTTCCTCCACTCTCCCTGTTTTCCACCCACTGAGCTTTGTGCCAGCCCGTGGTGTGTCTCCATACAGTGGTGCACAGGAGTTGCACGTTCAGTCCTGTAACACAGATGGGCTGAGGGCATCTGACCCCTGTAACCCCTGGTGCTGTGATTTGGTCTGAACTTGAAGTTTATCAAGGTTGAGCCCTGGGGATAACCTTTGCTGCCCATCTGAAGAGGGTGGATGGCTTTTCCTTAGAAGGTCTTTAAAAGTGTCAGTGTGGAGAATTGAAAGGTGATGGGGTCTCACCGTATGAAGAGGTGCAGAGAAGATGCTGTTCCTGTTGTTAGAGCAGCTCTGGTGTGCTTGGGGTGCTCTGGATTGATGTGCTGCTCCTCTGCTTGTCTGGCTCAGTGTTGTGCTGATGAATGAGGCCAGAGCTGCTTATCAAAATCAGTCAGGACTCATGTTAATTAGGGCAGCCAGGGCCAGGTCAGTTTTTTTCCCCTCTTTCCCCAGCCTTGTAGCAGAGGAGCACAAAGGTCGGAAGAAGAAAATTGGCTCAGATTTCCATCCTTGGACTACTACAGTAGTCTACACTTAGTCAATCAACAGAAGTAATAAGGAGATGCTTTGTGGAATGGATAAATAGGGGCTCTCAGATGTGCCCCCATCCTCCAGCCCTGGGAAGAGGAGGTTTCTTGTCCACATCCCTCTGCTTTCTCTCTTGGGAGACTTTTGGGTTTCATTCACACAGAAATTAGTTATCAGACACATTTTTCCAAGTTCCTGTCCCTTTCTTCCCCCCTTGTGTTGGCTGAGCTGGGTGCTGGCAGTGGGGCCAGCTGGGGAGCACAGTGGTTGGGCAGCTCTCCTGGAGACAGGGCACGGGCACTGGAAGCACAGAATAGTCTTCCAAGGGGTAAAGTTGCTGCTGCTCCTCTGCAGAAGCCTTTCAAAGCCTACTTCAGTCTCCCTGGCTGGTCCTGGATTCCTACCTCCAGATTCTTGGACTTCTCTACAAAGCCATTCTCCCCCCTCCCTTATTTCTGGGAGATAAAAAGCCACTTGCCTGAGTCAGCAGAAGACAAATGTTCACTTTTTCTTTCCCTTTAGGATCTCTGTCACCTACTGCTCTTGGCTCTTCAGGCAGCAGATGCCTCTGTGGAGGATCCTTCCCAACACCTGCAATGCCAGCCCAGCAGTGCATATGTTCCCTCCTTCCCAGTGCCACTGGGGTTAGTGGGATCTGGCACTGGGGAAACCACCCAGTTGAGAAATCATTTCCTCAATTCCTGCAGTGGCATCTCTGCTGATTTGAAGCGAGGGCAGCGATTTGTGGGGAAGTGTTTTTGGGTCAGGGAAGGAGCCTTGTACCTGATTATGCCTCGTGTGTTTAAGGGAGGTGTGGAATCAATCTCTGTGATTAAGCAGGAGAGCAGGTAGCTTGAAGCCTCTGAGATTTTGCAGTCTGCTCAGGTCTTGGTGCAGATGCAATGGGAAAAACTGGGTCTTTATTTTTCTGAGTATGTTTTAAAGGAAAAAAGGACCAAAGAGCAGAATTGCTCCGATGCAAAACCAGCCCCAGAGTCCAGGCGTGACCCCTTCTGATAACGAGAAGGGAAGAAGAGCAACAGAGCAGAGCTGTGTCTTGCTCCTTGCTCCCTCAGCATGGGACTGTTGGGTATTTCCAGTGGGTAAGGTGCTGGTGTTCCCAGTGGCTGTTCAGACCTGGCCTTGCCAGCTGTGAACATCTGTGCTGCAGCATCACACTGATGCTGCAACCCAAGGCTGTGCGTGAGCTCAGAGCTGCTGGAGTAGAAGCAGATTTGGTGAGTCAAGCTCCTTTTTTTCAAAGCCCTGATCCCATTTCCTTGTGTTCTTAAGTAGCTTCAATCCATCTTGCTGCATTACTGAAACTGTGTTGATTGTTCCTCTGTGGTGACTAACAACCAGCCCTACTCTGCAGATTACCCCAGGGAGATGGATTCCGGGCTTAGCTGGACCAGGCTTCCTGTGTGCAAAGACACCTCGGGCTAAACTGATTTGCTAAGGCTCATGTGAAGCTTTCCACAAGCAGGAAGGAAGGGGGAGAATCATGGGGTGTGGAGAAGAGGTAGAAGGGCATGAGGAGGTGTGTTGGTGGGTGGGAAAACTGAGCATCAGAACCCAGGGTGGGAAAACCTGACCTGGGAAAGGAGGAGGCTGAGAAGGAGATTGGGTGAAGGAAGAACAGTTAGGTCTGAAGAGGTATAAAGGACCAACTGTATGTCTTTGTGCACTCAAGATGTTTGGGGAAGAACAGGGAGTTGGGAAGTGAAGCTGCTTGTGCCTAAAGCTCCCTGAAGGTCACTGCTCCTGCATGAGCCCTGGGGGTGAGATGGAACTCAAGTGTCAGAGCCAGCTCCCATCCCTGCTGTGAGGGGAACAGGCAGCCTGTAGAGCAGGCTTGAAGTGCTGGGGGGTGTGGACATCTGTAAGGAAGAGCCTTCTGGTGAACTGGAGGCACTGAACAATGCCCACTTTCAAAGAAAAAAACCCACTCTTCTACAATATGACTGTGTGGGAGGCAGGCAAATGGCCCAAGGAAGGAAGGTATCCATGGCTGTTGCAGCCTTTGGGTAGCAGAGCCTCTTGGCACTGTTGGCAGGCACATTCTGTCCTTCATCTCCATCCCAGATGGATTTTGGAGATCAAAGGTAAGGCTCTTTGCTGCTGTAATGCTATTGATGTCAACTGGGTTGTGCTGCAGGGAAGCTGGCGCTCTACTTTTAATTACAGTGAGTATTAAACTTGAGTCTTCAAGGTTGAAATTCCTACCTCTGGCCTGCACAGGATCTATAGATTACTCAGATCTCACTTAAACCCTCAAAGTAGTTCTTTAAATGTTGTTGTCAAGGCTTCGTGCTGACTCCCTGCATGGGGAATGTGTCTCCACTGGATGGTTGCCTGTAGGCTTCACGTGGGGTAGCCAGGACCCTAATTGCTCCTGGTGATCTATAGCATTGATGTTCTGCTGGTGAAGTCAATAGTTCCCAGTGCTGGATCATCAGCTGCTTCCCTTTGGGTCACAGTCTGGTGACTCTCCCAGCAATATACTGAACCATGTTTGTGCAGAAAAAGTCTGCAATAAAATGTGCAAGAAACTGCAAAGAAACCCCTGATAAATGAGATCTGAGTCACTCTTTGAGGCCTTGCTGGAACCTGGTTATTGCTTAATAGAGCCTGTGCAGTGGAGCTTGGTTTATGGGGCAGGAGCTTGCTAAAAGGAGAAGGGCTCTCACAGGAAAGAATCTTTTCCTCCTGCTCAGGTGGCACCTCCTGGGTTCCAGTTGGTGCCCGTTGCCCCTTGTCCTGTTGCTGGGCACCACTGACCAGAGTCTGGCCCCAGCCTCTTGCCCCCCGGGGGCCTTTTAACTCTTGTTCAGCATTGATCAGATCCCCTCTGTGTCTTCTCCAGCTGAACAGCCCCAGGGGTCTCAGCCTTTCTTAGTCCCAGGGATGCTCCAGACCCCTCCAGCCTTCACTGGACTCTCTCCAGTAGTTCCTTGTCTCTCTTGAACTGGGGAGTCCAGAACTGGACCAAACACTCCAGCTGTGGCCTCTCTAGGACAGAGCAGAGGGGGAGGAGAACCTCCCTCAGCCTGCTGGCCTCACTCTTCTGAATGTGCCCCAGGAGATCATTTGCCTTCCTGGCCATGAGGACACAGTTATCTGAGTCAGTACCATGTGGGCTGTACTGGTGCTTCCAGCCAGCACTGGTGCTCTGATCAAACATGCCCATGCTGGATCATCCTTGGCTCTTCCCTCATTAGGACTGTCTGACGGGCTCATTAGGGCTTTGGCTGCTCCTCCAAGCAGTTCCTGGATGGACCCATGAGACACCATTTGCCTTTCCTCTACCCCTAGTTAATCTTTTTTCTGCTCAGTGTTTGTCTAAAATATTTCTAGTTATCCTCTTTTGCTGGCATGAGTTTGAAACTCTGCAGATACCATTTCCCTTCTGCTTGAGCTCGGGGATATAGAGAAATTGAGGATCCTTTCCCAGGAGCTGCTGTCTTCTCATCTCTTGCCTCCTCTGTGTGACAAATTCACTGCCATTGCAGCACCTCTGCAGAAGCCATGAATCCTCCTGTAAGATTTCCCTGTGCCACCTCCCAGCGTGGCCTTCTCCAGACCTCACCTACCTGTGCTTCCTTTCTCTGCTGGCTCACAACCCAGCTGCAGCACTCCTGAGCTGGGACAGCCACGTCCCTGAGCTGCTGGAGGACGTACAGCTCCATCTCTGTCCCCACAGCCAACAGCCCTGCCCCAGCAGGACCCAGATCACTCCCTCTCCTTTTTCCTTCTCATCTACTGTCTGGTGTAGTTTATTTTAAACACTGGGATAGTGCAACCTCCAGAGAAGTTAATAATCCTCGTTGAGGCTACGAGGACTGCGTGTCCCACCCTGGCAATAAGCTGACCCTGCTGTGCTGGGAGTGCCATTAATGCTGGTGGAGGGCAGTGGATCTGACAGCTGGAGGGCTGGAGGTCACGTTCACCGTGGCACACATCTCACATTTTCAGTGCCATAGGCTTTGATAACATTAAATGGAGTGAAGAGTTTCTCTCTTACCCAGATTCTGTCCCTTTTTTGCTTCTTTTCCCCCTCTCCTTTTTAAATGAAGGCAATGCAGTGTTGTGTTGTAAGGAGGATCTATTTTTCTACTGACCCATTTCAGTAAAAATTCAGCCCATCTAGAGCGTGTGCTGCTTTTGAAGATGGAAAGAAATTCATAGGTATTAAGGGCACTATGATCAGCTCATCTCACCTCATGCATAATACAGCCCGGAGAATTCCCCCCAGGACTCTCCTCTCAAGCCCAGCACTCTGCAGCTGGATGACATTGTGGCTTTCTGTGTGATTATCCACAACTATCTCAAGGTCTGGCTCAGGGCTCCTGTTCAATCACTTCTTTGTCAGTAGGATGCAAGACACTTGCTGTGGGAGACAGCAGCCTGGTTTGGCCCATCACACCACCAGCATGCAGAAAATGTGGAGGGAGCAGGCTGAAGGGCCCATGTTTGCAGCATCTGTGCTCCTTCAGACCTTGGCTGAGGAAGAATGAGGGCAGTGAGAGTGTGCTGGGAGGGCTGGGAGTACCACCAACATTGTTCCCTTTTATTCCTTCCCTCAGAGGACCTGTCTCAGTGGGGGCTATGGACCCTGGGGAGCTTTCAGGTCAGCTTCAGATGCTCAGCAGTGCATGAAGAAGACATTTCTGCAGCTTAGCTAAGCCAGTCCTGTCTCCTTCCAAGCTCCTGACAGGAGACTTGTCTCCAGAAGGCAATTAAAGGCATCTAAACGAACGTCCTGCTGATGAACCATCCCAAGGACCTGTTTCCTTCCTCAGATGGAGACAACTGCCTTTGTCTTCTCAGGCACCCCAAGGGGCCTTGTTCTGCAGTGGAAGTGATTTATGGCTCCCAGGAGGCAGCACACCCTGCAGAAGAGGGCAGTTTTCTTGTGAACTGACTTAAAAAATCATTTTTCCCCATTTGTTCCTCAAATGAAATGAAACAGCTCATTCTGAGGACTTGCAGAAAGACTTGTTTCCATCAAGTTCTTGGAAATGCTGTCATGTTTCATTCCAGGAGAAATTGGTTTGAAACTTCTCTACTGCCAAAAAAAATTTCTGAAACTGCAGTTTCTTCTCTTCCTCCCACCTGAAGCTGTCTGGGCTTCCCTGGGGCAGGAGTGATGGATTCAGGTTCACCTCATCCGTGGCCATCACATGGATTCCTGTATCTTTTCCCAGCCCTTTCTAAGATCCAGATAAAGATATCTGAGTAATCTAGGTGCTGTTATTTTCAAAAGACACCAAGGTTTCTGTGTTGCAGAGATCCTGCTTCTCAGTTCTGCAGCGTGAGGTTTTCAGACAACATTTCTCTAAACTCTGGTCTTTTAAGTCTTAATGTAACCACTCAAAAAGAGAACACTCCAAGGCACTAGTCTTATTTCCTGGCCATAGTTGTGTCGTCTTGATGCATGGCCCTAATAGTGATCTGATAACCCACTTCTTGGCTGCAGCCCCTAAGAAATTGGATGTTTTATGTTTAGAGGAGAGCCTTTGATTTGGGAGTTTAGCTTTTGTCCAGCTGTGCAGGTTTGATGTCTTGGTCACGCCACGTTAGAGCTGTTCGATTCCTTAATTTCTGGCATTTACCAAAGAGGTTTGATGCCTTTCTTTTATAAGAGATTAAATGCTAATAGTATTTTTGTGAGTGTTTCCAGCTCTGCATCCCCATGTGGAGTTTGGGACTTGGCTGGCTGCCCCATTCACAGTGGGTGTTGGAGCCACTCGTACCAGCCTGGGGAGCGAGCGCTGACTCCTGCTCGTGCTCTCGCCTTAAGCAGGAGTGCAAATGTATTCAGAGGCTGCCCGAGTAATGTGTCTGCAGCCAGTGTATCTAGAGAAGAGATGAAGATCTGTTTGCATCATGTTAGTACATAAATCCAGCTCCCCTTCAGGTGCTTAGGCACATTTGGATAATGACCTGGAACAACCCAGGTAGCAGGAGGTTACACGTACCTGTCACGTCAGCCTCTGTGAGCGTGTGAGGCTGCCAGCCAGCAGCAGAAGCAGCCAATTACACCACGCTCAGAAGCATTTCATTCTTTTCTTTTTCCCATCTACCCAGCTCCACAAAGCAAATCCTGCTGTAAAGACCTCTACCTCCCGCTGCCATCACCTCCTGGCTGAGGAGAGAGTGTTTAAAGTGCCCTCGATATTTCCAGCCCAGTTTTTCTGGAGGTGTAGCTAAAGGTTACTCTGTGCTCTGCAGTGGTCTGTGCTGAGCTTGGGGACAGGGGGTGTCAGTGCACTGGGTGACGAGGGGGTGCTGGGGGGGTTGTGGGCTCGGTTTTGCTGCTGATGAGAGGGGGGAGTTGCTTTGTCTTCACGCTTTAGTAGCCTGTATTTTTTTTTCCACTCTGAAACACTCAGGCTGGGGAATGGTTCCTGCTGCCTGCCACACACAGGGGACAGTTCTCAGCTGGGGTTTCTGGGCACTCCCCTTAGGTAACACTGGGAAGCAAGATTCAGTGTCTTTGTGTTGCCTGTGTGTCCATGCATGTGTATTTTGAGAAGGAACTGAGGAAACAGCTGTAAACCAACTCCCATACTGAATGTTCTCAAATCCCTGCTTCCCCTCTTCCTTTTTGCATCTCCCCTGCTGCTCTGGCTCAAGGAGTTTTGGATATTTCAAGCTATGATTTCATACCTGTTTTTATTGTGGGGACCAGGGGTTGGGAGCTGAAGCTGCAGTGTTCATTGCTTCCTAATGAAAGCTAGCCTGGGGCAAAAACTGAAGGAAGGAAGGAGGCAAAAACTGAAGGGAAGATTTTGCTAGGTTTTAGGATAATTTATCCTGGTTACAGCTCAAATGATGCTGTTCTTCAGTGCATCAAATCTTTCATCTTCCCCCGTGCTCGCATCATCTTTCACCTCTTCAACACACTCATCTTCATGCCTTTCCCTGTGTGTGTTGTCTTCGTGGTCCTGTTCCTCATTCCCATCTTCACCACCCTGTGCTGGCAGGAGGTCGTCTTGCCTATAGGTGTTCCCCAGCTCCTTGCAGAAGAAACATATCTTCTTCCTCAGGTGCTCTCCTTCCCTGTGCTCTGCCTTGCAGAGCACATAGATCATGTATTTGTCTCCCTGCTTGTAGGTGTGCAGCTTTGTCTTGTGAGCCCTCTTGTACCAGCTTAAGGCGACCATAACTGAGAGAGTGGCAGTAACGACACAGAGCATGTCCCTGAAATCCTGTGTGAGCAGAGTTCCCTGCAGCACTCCAGCACTGTCTTCACAATGACTCAGATAGCGTTTGGGGGGTAGAATTCTGACGTGTGCCCCTTTCTCACATTGCAAAATCCTTTGCAAGTGGAGGGAGACGGACTGTCCAGTGAAGAGTGATGGGATCTTAATCAGCTGCTGGATTTCCTTGTCGTCAGCATTCATGCTCACCAGTTGCTCTGAACCCACGTTGTGCACAACAGCAATTTGGTATCCAGCCTGTTGGGCGTGAAGGACCTTCTTGACAAAAGAGCAGCCACGAGCCTGTATGAGTGCAATGTATGTCCTGGGGGCTTTTCTTGGAGCTGGAGGCCTCTCTATTGCACGGCAAGCATCGGGTGGTGTCACCTTCACCAAATACCCTGTCAGCTCTTCCGCTGGCAGTCGTGGCCCAAAGCATGAGGGGAGGGCTTTGTGAGCAGTGCACTGGGAGCTGTCGTTGTAGGCCACGTAACCGTAGGGTTCTGCAAGAGCAGTGTTGGAGAAGGCAGCAGCAAGCATGAGGTGAAGATGTTGGAGCAGATGTTTCATGCTGAACACAGATTTCCAGGCTGGCCACAAAAGGAGTAGGAGACAGTCACGGAGGTGTTATCTCACCTGGGTTTTAGCACTGTGCCGTGACTTGAAGCCACAGCAGCATGGAGATCAAAGCATGTTTCTGCCCTTGAGGTTTCTGCAGGTTTTCTGTAGGCTCAGAGGTTCCCAGGGTAGAACTTTTCTCTCTTGTTGTCTCCAGCTGCTAAGCAACACCCTTGCATCACCTCTGCAGATCTGTGACATCACCCAGTGGCTGTTTCCCAAGGCTGGGTCATGTAACATTGCTGCCAATCTGCTCAAACAGCCTCTCCCCTTCCTTTTTGGTCTGTTTTACACACGTAGCTTCTAGGTTCATCTCCCTCTGGGCACCAATAGGGTGCTGGCTTTGTTTTGTTGATGATGTGCAGGTAAGATAAAGCCTCCCCATCAGCTATGTGCCCATTGCAGACTGGAATGTTTCATGCTGGTGGCCAAAGCAATTACTGGAAAATATGGCAGAGCAGGATCCAGCCATTGACCTCTGTCTGCTGCTGGGGGGTGGTAGCTCAGATCAGGCTGGGGAACTGGCACTTTTTGCTTCAGATGATGATCTTTGAACCAATACCAAGCCAAATAAATTGCTTGGGGTAGAAGGGGTTTCTGTCATCTGAAATAAGTCAATCAGTAACTGTCAGTCAAAATGGCAGCTAGCAGAAGCTGAAAGTCTCTCTTTGCCTGCGTGGCCTCATTCTGCCATTACCCAAACCTCTGGGAGAGCAGATCCACCTTCCAGGCCACTGGGCTTGCTGAAGGGGCTGATACACTTGGGTCTTGCTGGGGCTGAGCTGGTTGTACCCCTGTCCTACCACAGTGAGAGTGGGTAGTGGGTAAGGACTACCACCAGCTTCTGTGTTGGAGCTTTTCACCTTATTTACTTAAAAAGCTCAGCTGCTGGAAATCAAATGGCTGAAAAAACTTGACCTTCTTGCTATAAAAACTGATTTCAAAATTCTGGTGATGGTGAAAAAGCTGAAAAGGGAGTGGAAATTATAAGGTATGAGTGTTGTCCCTCCCTCCCAGAGTGCCTGACAGCTGGAGCTCCCATATTTCAGGAAATTCCCCACTCCTCTGGTGACTGCTCAGTGCCCAGAGGAGCACCAGCCTGGTGGGAATGCACTAGCTCCCGTGGTTGTTGGAACAAACTAGGGTTGAATATGCAACGAACCCAGGTCAGTTTGGAAGCACAAAATCCCTAAAAACCTGTTCCTTTTAACAAACAGCCCTTTTTATTTAATGATCCACTGGAGGGTAGCCCTATGGTTTCCAGTGCAGTTGTGTTGGACCTGTAGTTAAAAAATCACTCTTGTACCAGGCAACTGATTTGTTACTAGCCCCCTTGGGCTCTGCTTGAGACAGATTTCACGGGGAAAAGAGCTACAGAAAATGTCAGCAGACAGTGTGTGTGTGTGCCAGAGACTCCCAGCAGCTGTGGTTTCAAATCGATTTTATTTTTCCCTCATCTAAAGAGTTTTACACTTGCAGGGAGACATTTTGATGCATTTATAAATAAAACAAGGAAAAGGTTTGGGGAGGGGGGAGAAGCCAAGTGCTTCCTCGTAGAATGACATGAAAAAGAAAATGGAGCTGCACTGGGAGACCTTTCTGAGGATGCAGTTTTGGTTTAGTCTTCTGCTTCTTGTGATGCCATCCAGCATTCTAGTGTTCTTCAGAATCTTTGCCTCTTTACTTGCACTCAATGCTCTATTTCTGCCTCCTCATCACAGCCTCACATACTTCCAGTGACCTCCTGCTTGCCTAAGGGGTAGGTCTGTCTCTGGGGCTGGACAAGGAGCTATGTGTATCTGTGAGCTGGGATGTGTGTGGGACCAAGGAATGATCCCCTTGGTGTTCTGTGTTATCTCCTTGCTGCTCCAGCACCACCTTTTATATCCTAGCATCATCAGGGCAGGAGTGAGCAGCCATCCTGGCTTGCTCACCAAACCCCTGGGATAAAAGGGGAGATCAGGCATTTGCAGTCTCCAGCCTGGGTCTCAGTAACCCTTAGTGGTAACCTAAAGAGATACTGGTAGAAAGATGTTCCTTTTCAAGAGGTTGGAGGGCAAAGAAGGGGGGAATGGGGTACAGAGAAGGCTCTGGGGAGTGAAGAAAGAAACAAAGCTGAAGTCTGGATGGGGAGCAGCATACCCATATCCCACCCACAGACAGTGTGAGCCAGGGAACACCAGCCCTGAGCCTCGTCTGGACTCCCTGGATGCTTTGGCAGAAGGAAGGGGAGGAGGACTGAAGAAGGACTTTGGCCAAGAAGGTCTTCACCCAAAGAGCCAAAGCAGTGCCCTGCCTGCTCTGGCTCCTGTGCTTTCCCTTTCCATCACTGCTGTCTGCCTTCTCCACCATCAGTGCCCTGGAGGCTTTGGCTCAAGCACCCCACCTTGGTGTGGGGCTGTGCCAGGCTGTCTCCAGCCCCATGCCCCACTCACTGTATTATCCTTCTCATCCTGCCCTACCCCTGTTACCCCCGTGTGTTAAATACACTGCAGATGCTCCTGGACGTATTCTTGACCCATTTCCTCTGGAGTTCCTGCAATCTACTTTGTTGGAATAATTGCAATGTATTTAAATGTCAACAAGCCACACGTGGGAGAAAGCAGTTGTGTGCAAGAGCAGAGCAATTACAGGGAACAGGTCCCATTTTACCACTTGAACAAAGATCCAAGCTAGAAGAAAGGAAAAGACCATTTACCTCTATTAACAGATCACTGGCCCCAGCATTCCCCAAGTCCCCATGTACCTCTCTGGGGCTGGCGCTCAGGGTGGGAGCTGGGGTGTAAACCAGCTCCTCCTTTTGCTTGTATCCCACAGAAGCCTCTGCTCCATCCAGGGGAATTTAGTGTTGATTTAAACCCACAAAACTGCCAGCAAAACCTACCCCTGGTCTTTCCCATCCAGCTTAAACTGTAACAGAGGCAGAGAAGACTGACTTATGTGGACTTTGTTCCAACTCCAATGAAACATGCATCACAGGCTCCAGATCCAGCATTGATTTCACTTGGGGAATAAGTCTAGATGGCTTTTCCCCTCTGAGGTTTTTCAGCCTGGCCGTGGGATGGTGTGAGTTTGTAAATCATTGGACTTCTTGTCCTGCAGCTGTATTAGGTTGGTCTTGTGTCTACAGGCAGTGGCATGGAATGGACACCTCTCCCTGCCCTCAACAGCCAAGGGCTGGGAGCTAGAAAAAGCCACTGAGGGGTTAAATGCTTTGCTCAAGACATCTTGATAGATCCCCCTGGTTCTATCTCGGTGCCCTTATCAGGCCATGCTGTTCCTCTTGGGTCATGCTGTAGGACTCATGAAGACCAGGCTCCCAGAGCTGCAATACTAGTGACTGGCTGTGAAGGAAGATCTGGGGCCATCTAGTGACCTTCCAGTGAAAACCTGTGTGCTTCCAGTGCTCCCAGTTGCTCTTTAGAAATGTGAGAGATGTGGGACACGCTTCCTCCCACCTGCTGACTGAGCAGGTCCTCAGCGAGCTGGCTGGAAGGCAGACCTGCACCCTTGTGTTAAATAAAAAAGTCATTAACTAGGAGCTGATTTAGAAACTGGTGCATGTAACCACCTCCTTTCATCTAGGATGAAAGGAACAGATGACCCATGTCTTTTTTAGTTGAAACAGTTTGAGTTGCCACCCAAAATATGAGCTGGTTAGGTGGGGGATGGAGTTGTGTGTGCAGAGTTTTTGTGTCTCACTGTTTGTCCTCACAGGGCAGGGATGGAGAGCAGGTTTGTGGGAGCTCAGCAAGCCCTGCTGTGAGCACCATCCCCTACACGTGTCTCAGCACCGTGTGCTCCTGTGCTCTACCAGGTGCCTCTCCTGGATTTCCCAGGGGGTCTGGGCAATCTCTCCTCTGTTATTACCAAGTACAAGCATGATAATCTGGGCCCTAATGCATACAGAAGATTATCAAGTGGTGCTTTATGAACCTGCTACAAAAGTACCCATAATCTGCTAACACCCACAATTAGAAAAGGCAGTTGAGCAAATCTGGGCTGTTGCAACTTAGTACCCACGTCTGGCGATGGATTCCAGTTCCAGCCATGTGCCCTCCAATGGAGGGAGACATCTTTATTAGATATTGGTGCTGGAAATAAAACTTCGCCTTGCCTACTTTTGGCAAAATGCCCTGCAAACCTTGGACATAAAGCAAAACCATCTTCTCCATTTAACACATTTTTTGTTCTTTTTAACTATCTGCATTAAAAAAACAAACAAAAACAAACAAACAAAAAAAACCCACAAACATAGAGAACTGCTTGTTTTGTCAGCATAGGGTTTTGTGGCAAAAAATAGCTGGTAACTGTGGTAATTGGGCCCTTTGGAATAAACCTGTTTGTGCAGGCTCTTGGGAAGGAGAGTTTAATGAACGGAGTAAGAGGAGGAACCTCAGGATGAACCATCCAGGAGCTTGGCAGGAGTTAGTCATTGCCTCTGTTCTGTGGTTGTGGCCCTCATAAATCTTCTGGTGTGGAGCAGAGCTGTATGTGATCAGCTGCCCAAACTGGGCAGAGCCAAGGATAGGTCTTCAGTATTCCATTTCCCCTTCCAGTCTGTATTCCTTTCTTCTACGTTTCCATATGTTTTTTTAATCCTGTGCTGCGTCCGTGCTTCCTGAGAGGTGTTGGCTGGAGCTTGAATTTGGAGGGAGACTGGAAGAAAGCTGGTGGGGGGGTTGTGAGGGGAGTCTTCCCTTTTCCAGAGGGGACTTTGGGTGAGCCTTCCAGGTTACCATTGCTCACGGTTGCCTGCCCCAAGGGGGATGAGGGCTACGGCAGTGATGCTGTGCCGGCAGAGCGGGCAGGTCTTGCCCCCCTGCTGAGCCCGGTGCCACTGGTCAATGCACTTGCTGTGGTAGGCGTGGCAGCAGGGCAGCAACTTCAGCATCTCTCTGGGCTTGTACACCTGCAGGCAGATGGCACAGTCGAGGTACTCGGCAGCCCCCCAAACTATGCTGGAGGGAGACCCCGGCCACCATTCCTTGCTCTGCTGTTTGCTCTCCCTCCGGCTCTGGTAACTCCTCATGTACTTTGCAAGAAGCTGGATGCCTGTTGTCAGGGTGACCAGGATGCTGGCGACCTTACAGAGGGGTAGGACCAGACCATAGTAAAGGAGGTGTAGGATGTGGGCGAGGTACCTGCAGGCATGGTGGCTGAAGCTCCACACAGCATCATTCCAGAAGCAGCACTCATCCCCGAGGTCGATGGTCCCTTGCTCAGCCTGGCAGGTCTTCCTGTGAAGCCTCATGTTCACCTCCATGATGAAAGCCGCTATGGGACCTCCCTTAATCCCCCCATTCCCTGGAGCCCCAGCCTGAAAGCCTGGTGAGCTGGGCAGGATTCCACCCCCACCTCGCTGAGCGGGAGGGACCCCAGCCCTGTGGCGCTGAGGGCCGAGGGCCACGGGAGCAGGGCCGCCCGTCGTCCTGCCCTTGGACACAGCCAGGGCCCGGCCACCGGGCCTGGTGCCGTTGTCATGGCCGCTGCCAGGGCCCAGGATCACAGTGGCCATGCAGAGAGGGGACAGGAGCCGGTGCCACATGCTGAGGGCAGCGGGGACAGGGCGCTGGGGTGCCCCAGCCCTGAGGGGGAGGCTCTGGGCAGGCTCCTGAGGGGGCCCAGGCTGGTCACTCGCCTCCTTCTAGAAGCTTCTCTGTCCTTCCGCAAGGGCCGTTGCCTCGCGGGGCGCCTTTGCCTTCCCCCCTATGCCTCTCCCACAGCTCCCCGTCTTCTCCCCCTCACCTCCATTTCTCTCCCATCTTTATCTCCTTCCCCCAGGGCCCATGGTGGGGGCAGCCCTGGCAGGGCCCTGCAGTCAGTATCTGCAGCCCTGAGGGGGCCGTTTCACAGGGGGTCGTCTTTTCTTCCCCTTGGAGTACCCTGATGAATTGGGCGTGCAAAAAAAAGGAGGGAATTTAGGCAAAAACTGCCTCTGCCCCATCCCATGGCTGAAAATATGCTTTGTTTTCATCTGTGCCATGCCAGTGGAGCCCAGCCACAGCAGCTTTCCATCCTGCTCCCACACGAGGTTACACCATGCTGGGACAAGTGCATGCTCCTCCTGCTGTCTCTGATCTTCCCTTTTTATTTCTCCCATTTTCTTCATTGTTTTTCCTCCCTAATGCCCTCTCCCTGTTGACCATCTCATGATGTTCACCCTATGCTGGACTGGGCACCTCAACTTGGCCGTGGCCACCATCCACGCACTGTCTCCCTTTGCTCTTCCACATCTTCCCACCCAAACTTCTCTGCCCATTTGGTCCTGCAGCCCCATCCTCTCTCTGGGGATGCTGCAGGCAGATGTGTGCCCGCCCTGCAGAGCTGATGGTACAGCGGAGCCAGGAGCATGGTTCCCTGGGGTAATCTGCAAAGTACAAGTTGTTATTACTCACTACAGCAGAACAATCAGCGCGGGCTCTGTAATGCACTAAGATGGATTGAAGCTGCTTAAGACCGGAGGAAAATGGAATCGCTTCTTTACAGCAAGGAGTTTAGCTCCTGCAATCCACTGCTGATGAGTGATGAGACCTGAGCAAAAGCCCAGATTTGAAAATTACTGGATTTGGGAAGCAAGATGGGGTTTGTGCAGCAGGAGCCAAAATCCGACCTGGATCTCAGCTTGGCACAGCAGTGTGCTGGATCCATCTGGTGAAGGCAACTCTCTACACATGTAGCTCCCTTCCTAGTAGCCATGGAGGAGATCCTGACATCTTACACTCCTCAGGTGTGATTAGTGGCAGTGCAGCCCTTTGCTGACCCCCTTTTTCATGACATCTACACCACAGGGCACTGACAGCCTCCTGCAACAATCCCATGGGGGCAGGTATGGGGGCAGGAGCTGTGGATGGAGCCTTTGGAACTACATGCAAGATCACAGCCAGCATAGCCCTGTGTCAGAATTTCATGGCCTGAGTGGCACAGAGCCCCTTTTGCCAGTGTTGTGCAAGTCTGCATGGCTTCAGTTGTCTTGCTCATCCCTGATGCTGGTTTGTCTTGAAAGAGGACTGGGAAAATTTGCACGGGTTGGAAAAGTACCATGATGCAGCTCCTTCAGACTCCAGGAGTAGGAATTCTGTAGGTATCATGGGCTTCCTGCAGCACAGTATGGGCTGGGATTTCCCCTCCTGTTGAGATGGGAATGTCCTAAAGAGGTCTTTTCTTGGGTTGGAGAATTTGCTACTCTAGAAAAAGGTTTGGGTTCTAAATGAGGTTATCCATGAGATACGGTGCTAGGGTGAAAGGAAGGAGGTTGCTAAGAGAGGGAAGGGGTGCTGGCTGTGCTTGGCAGTGATGCTCAGAGATCTGTACATAGATGACCACCCAGAAACAGTTGTTGAGGAGCAATTTCTCTGATTTATCCCCTGAGAGTGCCGGTGCTGGTGTCCTCTGCTGAAGCAGTGAATTTGGAACCCACCCAGACCAGAGCAGGTGATGAGCTGAACGGGCTCCTCTGCTGCTCTCCATTCCTTGTTTGCTTGCTCTGGTGTGTCCATGTGTGTGTCAACAGAGGAGAAGCTGCTCAGAAATAAAGAACTGCAGCTTCCCTGGTTACCAGGGAGAACAAGAGGATTAGAGCCGTGCTGCTTTTTTACAAGTGGAGGTGCTGATCCTTCGTGCAGAGTCAGAGTTCTTTGTGTTCCAGTCCCAGATACAGCCCCTTCCAGCTAGAGAGAGGAGCTGCAAAGAGGGAAGAGCCATGAACTTCCACGTGGTTCACAGTAGCAAAGACACTGATTTCTTCTCATCTGCTTGTAGGGGGGTTTTACAGTGTGCAATAATAAGATCTAGGTTATTACATGTGTCTTATTTCTTCCAACTTGAGCGTGAGTCTATCTTTCCTCCTGCTTTGCCTAAGATGAACAGCAAATCCTTTACTCTTACATTAAGGCAGCTTAAAAAATATAATAAATTAGCTGTACAAACCTTTGTCATCTCAGCCATAAACCAACCTCTAACTGCTTAGGATTAAGGAGACACTTGTCTTAAATCAGCCAGTTATTCTAAATACTTTTCTGCTAGCTGTCAGGGCTAGGCCTAGGAACATCTGGCAGGAAAAGAGCATCATAGGGCACTGATCTCTTCCACTGGCACATCTGTATCTAGAAGGAAACATCTGTTTGACCTGGAGGTGTGATGATAAGCTGTGGTAGTTCTCTCTGTGGGCATCCATCTGTCAAAGAAAACTTCTCCCCTCTCCATCTAGCTTGTGTCCATGAGCAAGGGTGCACACCTTAATGAAGCAGCTCCTACCTTCTAGCCTTTGACTAGGTGCAGGCTGTATTTTACCTGATTTAAACTTGAACAGCCCCTGCTTCAAATTGAGGTCTAGCTGTGTGCATGATGGGTGAGAACACTCTTCCCTGTCTGGGTTGCTTGCAGGATGTTTGTGTCCTCCTCTGGGCTGTGAGCATGTGAATACACTGACCCATCACAAGTCAGACTGTCCTCATTTTGTTCTTAGAACTGTGAGCAGATGTTGCATCCTCTTGAGGCAAAGTAGCTCAGACCCAGTGATGACATATGGAGCCCCAAAGAAATCATGGACAATCTGGTCGTGCTCTCAGATGCCCTGGCTGCTTGTTATCACACCAGGGGATTTGTGTTAGACTTCAGTGCCAGACTCTGCTCTGAGACTGGGGCCTGAGGTAAGGAGGAGCTGAGGCTCCCAGTTGTCTCTCCAGCAGCTTGCTTTGGCAAAGGGAGGTGAGGCTGGTGTGCAGAGTGAGGAGCTGCAGGAACCAGCCTGAGAGACACTGGGACATCTCAGACAGTTTCCAGGTTTGTGAGGAGAACATATGGTGACTGTCTTGCTCTCTCAAGGCAAAGGGAAAGCCAGGGAGATTTAGCTGGTCATAAAAATCCAAGGTTGGAGAGGAGTAAACAGCCAGGTGCATGCATGTGGTTGTTGAAAATATGGATTTTCTTCAACACTAAATTATCAGGGTTTGTAAAAAAAGTTGTTGCAGTTTCATGTTGCTTCTTATGAGCTCCCTGTAAGCAATTGCACTCTAGCTGGGCCCACAGGGTCAAGATGGAGTTTTTTTAGCAGAGAAGGATCCTCAGCTCCAGGGTGAAGCTGGAGAGGGACCTGCCTGCAGCTGGGAATTGAAGGGAAGGGCTTCTGCTGTTTTCTTTTCCCACGTCAACACTCTCATTTAAAGACCCAAGGTGAAGCCAGTGGCAGGCAGGCTTAAGCTGACGCCAAAGCATCTGCACAGAGGTGTGCAGAGATTTAACTGCCTTGGCATTCAACTGATTCCACTGCTGCAACTGCAGCCTGTTAATGAGCCCCTGGGGAAGGAGCCAGGGAAGCCCAGAGAGGCTGAGATACCAGCCCTAATCCAGCCTCGACAGCTGAGCTCTCGCCTGCTCTAACAGGCAGGGGCAAGGCTGAGCCCGTGCCCCTCTCAGCTCCTTGTTTTCCTTCCTGCATCCTCTTAAACCAGTCCCTTTGAGCTGTGAACACCAGTTTCATGGTGGCTGGTGGCTCCGCGGGCTCCTCGCGTGCGTTTGCGACCTGACGGCGTCGCCTTCGTGAGCAGAGGTCTGTCCCCTCCCCTTCACCATTTCACCCGCTGCCCTTGATTAAGTTTCTCTTTGCAGCTCTTCCAGGAAGCCAGGGGCCTGTTGTTTTGGAGATGGCTTTAATTTGTTTACTCGCCCATATGCTCTGGCTTGTCCAGCGCCGCTCCGCAGCCGGGCTCGGGCAGCCTCTGGCACAGGAGGAGCAGCAGGTTAAGTTTAAACCAAAGGAAGTGGCTGAGAGCTGGCCTGATGTGCTGATCTGAGCACAGGCACCCTGAGATTGAGGTGGGAAAACATGTTGCCACGTTGGTTTAGATAGTCTTTACATTTATTGCTTCCCTCCATCACGATATGGACACAGTGATTTGCCTGTGCAGAGTATCAATTAAGCTTTAAGATTTAAAGATAGAAGAGTCCCTGCCTCTGGTTTTACTGTGCAGATACTCTGAAAAAGTAGAGATGGAATCAGAGGTTAAGCTTGAGACTTGCCTGCTGGGCAGGACCACAGCTACCTGAACAGAGGTTGGAGTGAGGTGGGTGTTGATCTCTTCTCCCAGGTTTCTAGCAATTGGATGAGAGGAAATGGGCTCCAGTTGTGCCAAGGGAAGTCTAGATTCGACATTAGGAAGAATTTCTTTGCTGAAAGAGTGGTGAGGGGTTGGCCCAGGCTGCCCAGGGAGGCGGTGGAGTCCCCAGCCCTGGAGGGGTTCAAAAACCATGTGGATGTGGCACTTGGGACATGGTTTAATGGTCATGGTAGTGTTGGTTAATGGTTAGATTTGATGATCTTAGAGGTCTTTTCCAACTTTAAGGATTCTATGACTTGGAGTTGTGTTCTCAAGAGCCAGCCACCTGCAAAACCTCATGGTTTGAGAGCTGTTGTCTGCCCAGGGTGTGCTCTGGGGTGGTGCAAGCTGCTGTCCTACAGAGATGCTTACCCTCCTCTGAGGCTTGGACCTTGCCAATGTATCACTGGGGTATCTCCTCTGTGCTCTCACTGTGTGCCAGGATCCTGCCCTGTACCCCTACAGAGGCCAGCCATGCTCTTGGAGAGAGAGGAGACCTCAAAATATTGGTACAGCAAAGGAGTCAACTCCTGCAGTGGTCCTGGGGAGATGGAGAATGGCAGATGACTCTGTGCTGCTTTCCTGCCCCTAAAACCCACAGAATCTGGCTCTTTCAGAGGAAAGCCAAAATTCATTTGGATGTTTTACTGCTACTGTAAAGCTGTTGCTTCTTCCCCTCACCAGCTTTTTAGGAAAAAAATAAAAAAGCCTTGTTTAATTTGCCAGCTTGCAAATGGCTCCTAAATAACAGAGTTGTCTTTGGCTCAATTGATCAAAGGGCTCTGCCCACGAGAACAGAGACACTTTGCAGTCTCAGATTAGCTTTGTTTCAGAGGAATTGGATGCTTTTTTTTTGGTTTTAAATGCTTCTCTTTCCAGGTTGAGGCTGAGCCAGATAACGGAATGCATGGAATCGATATTTTGCAGAACTGATAGAAAATTAGCCAGGTTTAATAAACTTCATGCATGGCTTCCTGTTGTAGCTGTATATCAAAAGGAAAATAAATATATTGACTGGATCTGCTTACAATAGCACCTATAAGTCACTCTGTGAGATAAGCCAATTGCACAAATGGTTATGTGAGGCCATGCTGATTAGGGGAGAAAGGAATCATGCTCAGGACACATGGGTCCTGTTCTTGTTCATTTACGACACGACCTTGAAATTCAGGCCAAATTTTCAGATGTGTCCATTATATTTGTTTTTTGCCTCCTGTCTCATGGAGTTTTACTTGAGGTGCCAAGATAGATGCTTATCTACCTTGCTTATCAAGGTAGCTCCATGTTCTGCCCTCCTCCCCACTGTACCAGAGGATGTTGCTGGGACCTGGTGGTACTCCTCTGACAGCTTTTAATGGTCTTCTCAGGTTCATTTTTATATCCTGGCTTTATTTCTTGGTGGTTCCTATGCAGTTATGTGGGAATGCCACTACTCCCATCTAGGGCTGCTGGAGATTATGGCTGCTGAGTGCCCAGAGGTAGGACTACGTGAGGCTCACATCCCAGGTGACTTGATTTTTGGATCTGCAGCTAAACGCAACATTTTCTGGGCTTCGGGTAGAAATCGCAACTCTTCACCCCTTGCAAATTTTCCCTTGTGACATTTCCCATAATCCAGGTCTCCTTGCAGTAAACGAAGAGAGGCATATGGAGCATCCAAACTCACTTTCATTCATCTTCATTTGCCCTGGCTGTAATGGACAGTGGCCACACAACCGTCCTTTGGAAATCACCAATGCGAGACCGTGGCTGCTGCTCCGTTGCTGCTCCATCTCTCCGCAGCACAAAAACACTTGCACATAATTGTACATGGTCTGAACACGTTGCTCTTAATCCTGCGTGCAGCTGCCTGCAAGGGCATCTGGCACACAAAGCTCTGAGGCAGAGCACGTCGGGCACTGCTGCTGACAGAGCCAGGAGGAGTCAGGAGGAAGGACAGACAGAGGGACCAGCCCCCCGTGCTGCCATCCCCGGGGGATGCAGGAGCAGATGGAGATGTAGGGCTCTTTTAGATATATCTAACCAAGAGGGGTGGAGGATGGTGGGAGGCTGGGTCAGCTCCTTGTCTCAGTGTTAAAAAGAAAGTGACCATCTCTGGGCCTGAAAGGGCATCTCCAGGATGGAAACTTGCTGTTTATTTGTGGAATGACTGAGGAAAAGGGGTGATTGAGTCCTCTGGGAGCGTTGTCTTGATGGATGGTTAGAATTTAGAAGGAGAATCAGGCCCCTCTGAGTTCCTTTGCCTTTCCATCAGCAGTTTGCAGTGCACATGGGAGCATTACTCTGCAGCAATTCCCCTTTAGCAGCTCCACCACTGTCCCTTGTGTGTTTTACCTCACACCCAAACCCACCACAGGTGGTTTTTCCTGAGGGTTAGCACGATACGTTGCAGAAAGTAGATCTATGGTTGGTGTAAATCAAGACAGCTCCCAAAACTTTGTTGGAACAAAAAAAGGGTTGTGCTGGTGAAGGATCTGGCCCCTGCTATTTCCACGACCGAGCTGTAGCTGTTTCTGCAGCTTGGTGAATGGAGATGGCCCCTCACTCCCTGGAATGGGGTAAAAGCTGGAGCAGTTTTCCAGCCATGCAAGGATCTGGCCCCTGCTATTTCCACGACTGAGCTGTAGCTGCTTCTGCAGCTTGGTGAATGGAGATGCCCCCTCACTCCCTGGAATGGGGTGAAAGCTGGAGCAGTTTTCCAGCAGTGCCTCTGCAAGGGGACAACAAATGGGGAAGATGAGAGCCGTGGGTGGGTGTTATGGCTGCGGATGTTAAGTATACAAGATAATTTATCCCTTAATTAACCTTGAAACAGCATTCGTGGCGACGGAGCCGCTACATTGGCACTGCAGGGGGCAGAGAGGCAAGCGGGATGTGGTTAAACACGCTCCTGCCTCCATTCATCATCCAGTTAACCCTGCAGCTAAACTTTCCTTCAAAAACACCTAGTTTCCCCTTTTTTTTCTCCCTCCCCACACTCCCATGTCCCCACCGGCCTTCAGCATCCCCAGTTCCCAGACTGGTGCTGGTGAGCACCTGGGGTTGGCTCGTCTGGCTGGCTGGATGTGCGCGTGGAAAGCGAGATCCGAGGGCTGAGTGCAGGGAGCAGGAAGGTTCCTGTGCTGGC
>NW_008587461.1:112500-112990 GCF_000691845.1 Merops nubicus | reverse complement strand
TGCCGAACACGAGGGGAAGGCTCCTGGTCAGGCCGCAGGAATGTGTCTGAGGCACAGCCGTGTGTGCTGAGCGACAGCAGGGAGGGTGCCACGGGGAGCAGACGGGCGCGTGGGCACACGCGTGTGCGTCAGCAACAGTGCAACGCACGTCAACAGCCCGAGCACCCGGCTCCGGGGGGATCTGAGAGTAGTGCCCGGGTGAGTAGGGCCTCCTAAGTGTGAAATTCAAGGAGTTGGGGGTGTTGGTGCATAAATAGGGATGGGGAAGGGAGTGGGGGTCTCCACGTGTGTGCAGGCAGCACGGGCAGGGGTCAGCCACACTGCCCACCCCACCTGAGCACCACGTGGCTGCTGGAGCAAATTCAGCTCCTGTTGCCTTGCTGTGAAAATAGCTGTTCACAGAGCTGCGTTTGAGGCAAATCTTGTGTTTATACCTCAAAAACGAGCGTGGGGTTTGATGATTTTTTTTTTTTTTTTTTTTTTTTTATTT